>NW_022145629.1:0-127184 GCF_002938485.1 Sitophilus oryzae | reverse complement strand
GTTCAATTTAAAAAAATACAACTTTGATATTTTTTACTTATTTGGGACACTCTGTATCTTGTAAAATTATTTTTAAATTGTACCTCTAATAGTCCTTCATCGAACCCAAAACTTACAATTTGTAAAAATCTCATCGTTTAGCTACAATACTCCGTGTCGTATGTGGTGAACAACCCTGTATATATATTTTCTTAATTTTTATGCTTACAAAGAAGATTCATTAAATTTTTGTGCTTAATTTAGATCATTCCACGTATATACAGGGTGTTCCAGAAATAAGTGCAAGTTTTTTAACCAGTACTATAGTTCAACCCCAGAAACACGCTCTTTTTTCGCGAAAAATTTGAAAATTCGGAATTTTTTGAAAATTTTTTTGGAATTTTTTTTAGTTTTTAGTTAAAAAACATAATTTCTTGATAATATGGCAACAGAGATAGTAGATTAAATTTACAAGAAAGAAAATGCAGAAAAGATCCAGTGGTTCTCAAAATGTTAGCAAAAAATAATTTTATTTAGGAAATTTTCAAAGTAAAATAACTCCGTTATTTTGTACTTCTTTGAAAAACGATAAAGAGAAAATATGTTTCTTTTATCGACATCTACCACTCTTTAAAATATTTGCACTTATTTCTGGGACACCCTGTATAAGGTAATAAAGTATCGTGCTAATATGTAATGTTTTTACTGAATCCGTGTAGAAAATTTTACATATTTATTGTCCGTGGCCTGCACGTAAAATACGTTTTTTTGCCGCTTTTTAAAGAAAAAACATATTTATCCCCACAATTTTTTTTGCTTAAAAATGTCCAATTTAAGATAATCTTGCAAAAAAATCCTAAAAAACTGTTAACAGCGCTTTCAGATGGAGCGGAGCGTTCGCGCGGACCGTCCGCGCGGACCGTCCGCGCTGTTTTTGTGCTGCTTGTTTTTTCAAGATAGCCGTTAGCCGAAATCATCCAGAGGGAGCATACGCGACCCATGTGAAATTGTTCATTTAAACTCATGGAACTCGCGGGCGCTCCGCTCCATCTGAAAGCGCTGTAAATGTGTGCGGGAACCTATTGTGCTCAAGAGCCTAATATATTTAATATTAATAACAATAATAATTATACATTAATTTCTTGATATTTTTATATTCTTTATTTGTGTAAATTTCTTTATCTTTTTTCAGGATTTGATATATTATTAAAATTTTAATTGTTTTAAAGTGGTATAAGTATAACAAATTTTCATGAAATAATGGGTATTTTTCTATTAAAATTTAGTCATCTCTTAATCAAATTATTTCACAATTTACCTCGTCAAGTTTATAATTTAAAAAAAAACAAATATAAAACAAACAATTAATATCAGATAATTAAACGTATATGCTCTTTTTTGAAGTAATTTGTAAATTTACTAAACAATGTTTAATATTTTTTAGAGGAACATGGTGAATGTAGACAATTTAGAAAACAGGGGCAAAATTTTAACTGTACGATTGGAGAGGATGGATGAGGTAAGTGTCAAATGATTATTATTTTACCTAATATTAATGCAGGGTCGGACTGGCCATATAGTCATGGTGGCGATTGCCAGCTGAGCCCCAGGCCTTCGCAGACCTCTCTGTCTTAGGACCTACATATAAAATAATTCATTATACACGGTAGGCCACTAAAAACTTACAATTGCTATAATTTTTAAACCAAAAAAGATATCAAAAAAATAAAAAATACCGTTTCTATAATATTGAAGGGGAATACATATGACGTTTTTTTTTGAACCACCCCGACTTACCCGGCCCTTAGGCGGCACCCCTACTCACTTGAAAACCTTAAATGGCAACACCCCACGTGTGGCGCCTTTTTGGAAAGCCCATGAAAAATGCTAAACGATGATCATAAAGTTTTTAAGGTGAAATTGAAAAACTACCCCTTACACGAAAAATTAGGTGGACATTAATGAAAAAGTGATTTTTTCAGCATAAGTTACAAATTGGGACCCAGCTAAATGAGGCAAATGAGGTATTTTTCAAACCACTCCGACCCACGAATTGTAACAGTCAAATTAAAGTCCCTAGATATATAAAGTACCGCAATTGGTTTGTTCAATGTTATTGGCGCCAAAATGGCGGATTTTTGGGGTATTTCTGGAAAAACTGTAGTGGTAGGACTGTTTAAATGTCACATTTGTCTGAATTTGTCATGTCAAATGTTGAGAAGCTGTCAATTTCAGGATAAAAATATTTATCCAATATATTTTAAATAATTATAAAAGCCACTCAAAATGCTACAAATTTTAGTAACAATGTATAGGCGTCGATATCTTTAAGAAGAAATGTGTATTACACGAAAAGGCCGCCATTTGATCTAACATCGTCGATATTCAATACACGTTAGGTAGTGGATTGAATTTATTTATGCTCCAGTGAATATTTTTAACAATCTTATTTGTAGTATAACCTACTGGTACATAAAACTTCATTATAGAACAAGACAAGACCACAATAGATCTGAGAAGGTCGCAGTGGGTCAGGCCGAAATCAACCTCTAGAAATCTAATCTAGAACAAGACAAAGACCTTACTTGCAAACTACCATACATATCTTTTAAAAAGGATGCTAAGTGTAAGTGAAATCTCTACGTAATCATTCCCTAAAATGTTTAGTGTAGTTTAGTTTTCAACATTTTGCAGCAAGAAGTTTAGATAAATCTACAATATATTATCATCAGACCAAACGAAGGATAATTATTTAAAAGAATAAGTTATGTTATGATACATATATAGATTTGGATGACATCGCTTCAGGTGGTTTTACCAGTCAGGACTAACAGGGATATTAACCAAAACAATGAAAAAAAGCTCAAATAAATTTGATCCTAATAACAAGAATGTTGTTTATGCATATGCTAACTATATAGTTATTTTCATGGACTTAAATAGATTAGTTTTTATGTATTTATTGATAGTAATTAATATTTTTTGGTTCATATTGTAATTACTAATAAAAAGTAAAGAATATAATGTAAGCATGTAAAGTTATATTTAAAAATTTGGTCTTATACTGTCAGTTATAAATAAAAGTGTGTGATTTAAATTTGATTTTTATACATGGCATAAAATTGTTAAGATTCGTTTGAAGTTTTACATATTGTCGAGGTAAAATTATGCCTACTTAATTTATGTATAACAATAATTACAGTTATTTCAATGTTAAATTTATAGCAGTATAACTTTTTTATAATAATGATACTTAAACATTATGACTATGACACTTGTTGTTTTAAAAATATAACATTAAATTGCAGAGCAAAATATATTTTAATTGAATTATGTGGTATTAACTTGCTTTTATTCAACTAATAATAAATTTGTTGTATAAAAATGACTCCATAACATACAAACCTTAATTATACAGCACACATAAAGAGCCCCTATGCGTTTCAAGCTTCTTTCTAAGTTATTTATAAAATAAGTGCACAATTACATACCTAAAATGCTGAAACTACCTGAAGTCATACTAACTGAAACAATCTTTCTATCAATATATTAATATATTTCAAAAATAGCAGGTATGTATCATATCAATTTAATTATTACATTTATTTGTTTCAACCATGGTTCAAAATTTTCTCGTATAAAAGCCGGCCTTCAAATTTAAGTTTGTAGCTTATTCATAGTTCCAAAGACTTTCGTTAAATCATGCTTATTTGTCAAAACTAACTACAGCATAACTGGTATAATAGGGAAAGTTTACTTATGGTATAGGTATCCCGTTCTCATCAACAAACAAAGTTTTTCCAATTGTTTCGACTGAATTAAGTACTAAAATTCTAAATGTTATTCCAACTTTATTTCTTCTTACCTATTAACTTACTTCTGTTGGCGTACTTTGCGCTAAAAGGTAACATAAAATAAATGCTAATACAAATGAAAAACACTTGTACGGAAACCATTCGTTTATAACCTCTTAACATATATAGGCCTAAAAAATTAAATTTATGAAATTGAATATTAATATACCACCTGATATTACGTTAAAATGAAGGTAAACTGTAGATAATAAACGTAATTCTATTACAATTAATAAATATTTTATTTTACGGCTTGCCTGTCAATGTTGTCGGCTTATTATGCCGGACCAGTTGCTTAAAGTCGAAAACAAATTTGTTGGCCTCCTTTTTGCTCGGGTTTTGCTCAATATGGCGGTAATTGCGGTACTTACACTAGGGACCCCAATTTCCCACCCTGTGTGCTAGCTCATAAACATCGCAACAGTTTTGCATAATGTTTACTATAATTTTATTGTTAAATATTTATTTAAATTTTACGACATGCAAACCCGATATACACCCCTCAAGTGATATTATACATATATTGTCACTGATGCCGACCAGCAGTAGGCTTTTTGTCCATCTCTCTATATCTTTGGTCATCACTTGTCACTTGTCACTGTCAGATCAAATCAGATGTTTTTGGATTTATTTATCCTTTGTTTTGGTTATTGAAATTTTATAATTATCAGATAAAATTTCATAGTTAAATCGTTTATTTTTGATGTGGATCGCAGTGTGCAATTCGTTCTTTTAATTGTGGAATTTCTGAGTTTAGTTCGTTCATTGACCGAATATGGAATATGGCTGAGGAGAAAATATTCTAGAACATCATTTTTTATTTATGCCTTTTTATGAGTTGGACTAGTCAAGATATATAGTTCTCTATCTATATCCTGGAGGGAGATTTCCGGTTGAAACCTGATTTTGTGAAGGAAATCGAATCCTTGCATCACTTCATGTGTATCCACCGTCAGAATATCGTCGTGAAGAACTGGCTGCCGTTTCGTGAAGCATTCCCTGTTGGTGAATAGCAGATCTTCGTAGAGAAGGATTAAGGCTTCCGAAACATATTTGGTCAGAGACGTGGTTGGATTTTGATGATTTTTATGGACCGCCGACCAATTTCCGCAATGGGATTAAAATAGCCAAATTAATCGATATTCCGATTCCACGCCCAAGAAGTCCCCTGAATAGTTCCAAGAAAGCAAGAAGACCGATCCAGACCGTAGCACAGAACAATCCAGAATTCCATCCTGCTCCTTGTTGTCCTGACATCATAAACCCTCAAGCTGAGGGTTTTTATGTTCACCATTTGAAACCTCAACAACTTGCCTTTCATCTGTACGTCTGCTGACACTGTGGCTCCAGTGACAGTACAATCGAGTTGCTGTACCTGCTGTAGCCACCTCATAGGCCAAGTACACCGAGTTCTTCGGAGGAACTTCCGAAGTTGTTTCAAGATTGCCATCCATTAGAGTAAGACTGTTTAGATTTAGGATTGTCATTTATAAACCACCCTGACTGTATATGGTATAAGTTAGCTGGGTTTGACGTCAGATTTAGTTATTTCTTTCATTGATTTAATGGATTAATTTACATTTTCAATCATCTACATTTTCTGCCTCTTTTATTTATATATTAACTTTAATATTTTAATAAATTGCTTAATTATTTTAGTAGTATTATTATCTAGTCTCATAGTTAAGTTAGAGTCACTTAAGTTTAACAAATTATAGTAATATTTGAAGTTCATGATAGTTGCACTCAACAGTTCGAGGTTAGTGTTGAAGTCTACTTAATAGTTACATCTTTATTGCCGAGTTCATAGAGTATAATCTCGTGGCGCCCCTTTATTAATATCTTTGAACCCCGACCACCCGGCTCTTAAAATTAAAAGCTAGTGGCCTCTATGCAACTCATTACCAATTAAGTAAACTTGTGTTTTATTCAACTTCAAATTAGAAAGGGCGTGGCACCCTAGCGCCACTCCCCATAACCTAATATATATAATATACATAACCTAATAGCAACTCCTCCACTATATATTCTACAAAACAAAAAAACTACAAAATGAAACAGAAAAAAGTGACAGTAATATTCTGAGGTTATCCCCAAATGTTTTTTTCCATTAACAATATTTACATTTGCATTGCATTTTGGTTCGCGTTGCATTACGGGTAGTTCCCTGATTTTAAACACGAATTAGTAAGGAAAAATTGACAAAAAAACGAAATAAATAACACGCAACATAATATGCAAAATAAATAATGCACACACCGTGTGGCTCCCACCCCTCGCCCTCACAATGCCACTGAGGCCCCTAACCCTGTATTAATGTTAATATTATTAACATTAATACAATATTTATATAGCCAATCAGAATAATGATGAACTTAGCAGCCGAAGGGCCAGTGGTCGGCGATTAACTTAATATAAATAATCATACAATTTCTTGCAGGAGAATTTATTTAAATAGCACTAAAACGAAGTATAAGCCATTGTTAATAAATTGTTACCGATATTTTTATATCGGATTAATTATTATATCAAATCAACACGCCTAGTGTAATTTTATAAAATATGTATACATTATACTAATGGTAACCAAAATTAAAAAAAAATAAAAAACTAATTCATTTATGATAGTACTAGCACTACTACCTTTAGCAACAATTGGTTACTATCATATCGTTTTTCCGATTTTATAAGATACTAAGATACTAACAAGATCAAAATTTCAGGGATTATAGAGGCCCACTAGACTAATAATAATCACCCAGTGGCGTGTTCTTGATCCATTTAGTTTTCGGTATTTTCGTCAGCAGCCAATTTGTTTATACCGTTTTTCCGATTTTCTCGAAAACTACGTATCCTAACAAGATCAAAATTTCAGGGATTATAGAGGTCCACTAGACTAATAATAATCATCCAGTGGCGTGTTCTTGATCGGTTTAGTTTTCGGTATTTTCGTCAGCAGCCAATTTGTTTATACCGTTTTTCTGATACGTATCCTAACAAGATCAAAATTTCAGGGATTATAGAGGTCCACTAGACTAATAATAATCACCCAGTGGCGTGTATCGGTTTAGGTATTTTCGTCAGCAGCCAATTTGTTTATACCGTTTTTCTGATTTTCGAAAAACCATACTACCAAGATCAAAATTTAGGATTATAGTCCACTAGACTAATAATAATCACCCAGTGGCGTGTTCTTGATCGATTTAGTTTTCGGTATTTTCGTCAGCAACCAGTTTGTTTATAACGTTTTTCCGATTTTCTCGAAAACTGCGTATACTAACAAGATCAAAATTTCAGGGATTATAGGGATCCACTAGACTAATAATAATCACCCAGTGGCGTGTTCTTGATCGATTTAGTTTTCGGTATTTTCGTCAGCAGCCAATTTGTTTATACCATTTTTCTGATTTTCTCGAAAACTACGTATACTAACAAGATCAAAATTTCAGGGATTATAGGGGTCTACTTGACTAATAATAATCACCCCGTGGCGTGTTCTTGATCGATTTAGTTTTCGGTATTTTCGTCAGCAGCTAATTTGTTTATACCGTTTTTCCGATTTTCTCGAAAACTGCGGTTACTAACAAGATAAAAATTTCAGAGATTATAGGGGTCCACTAGACTAATAATAATCACCCAGTGGCCTGTTCTTGATCGATTTAGTTTTCGGTATTTTCGTCAGCAGCCAATTTGTTTATACCGTTTTTCTGATTTTCTCGACAACTACGTATACTAACAAGATCAAAATTTCAGGGATTATAGGGGTCCACTAGACTAATAATAATCACCCAGTGGCGTGTTCTTGATTAACTTAGTTTTCGGTACTTCCGCTAACGGTATAATTCGGTACTTCCGTAGTACGTACAGCTAATTTGTTTATGTCAATTTAATCGAAATCGTTTAGAATCACTGCATATTACCTCTCGTTTTTGAAACTTGGAACTCGCTCATCTTTTTAAGTACTTGTTACCCGTCACTGGAAAAGGCCATTTTTTACTGGTATATGTATTTTACAGTGCTTTAATGCTTTATTGTTTTAAAAATAAATTTAAGAACATTACTAAGATTTGCTCTATATATGTATACCATACATTTGAGCAAAGTAATAAATTTAGAGTTTTAAGCCCCCACTGCACTCCACTGGTTTAATAACATTATGCACTTATAGACATCATTTTGAAGGTAATTTTATAAGCAATAATTTTGATAACTACCAATTTTTTAATAAAGTTGACCGTATTGGAGATATTTAGCAAAGACTGAAAAATTGTACCTTTAGGGGCGGTTTTGGGGTGGTTTGCATGGTCGGAGGGAAGAGAAATTTTAATATGTTAAGGTGGACCGCAATGGCTAACTAACTACAAAAATTCAGCTTTCGGAGATATTGTTCCAAGAGCACCATATTATTAAAAATAAGTGTCCTGAACTCAATTGAATAAGTTACCGGTGGAATTGACTATTGGCCGTTTTATGACGTCAGAACTTAGATTTAAAAAATTAAAAAAATGAACTACTGAAGTTGGATTCATTTAAATTAAAGCAATTCAAACAACTTTTTTCTATAACATTTATCTATTAAATGTCTATTAACCCAGTTATAGACGAAAACAGAAAAGAAGCTTTCAAGCGTCTACCTTATGAGTCCAAACACAGAGCACTTGTCTTCTAACGTAGTGCCAGCTATTGTAAATTGCGCCAGTTTTCTCGGAGCAAATTCAATCGTGACTATTACTAGTTTTTGAGTGTCATCTGTTTTTATGTAATTTGTGTTTATATTATTTTGTGTTCTTTTAATCTCTAATATTTTTGAGATTCGTGTTTATAATTTCAAGATCTTCAAAAATCCTGAAAATGTAGTCTATTTTAGTTTAGTTTATAGTTTCCTTTTTAATTTTTAAGTCGTTTTGTTTTTGAGTTAATGAGTTTTTGAGTCATTTTGTTTTTGAGGATAATTTAGAGAGTTTGGGTTCTAATTTTTATTATTTTTAATTGTTTGTAACTGAGGATAATTTTTTTAGTTTCTATTCTTAGTTTTTCTGAATTCTTACGTATTTTTATTTTTGAGTGGATAATAATTGAGGATAATTCAGTAGGTTTATATTCTTATTTCTTTCAAGTTATTTAGTTGTGTTAAGTTGTTTATATTATACTTGAAGACAAAATGGTATTTCGGGTACAAAAATTGGAAGAAAAAGTAGTTAAGGCTTTGAAGAAGGAATTTCCGAATATGGAATTTAACGAAATAAAACAAATGAATTTACACGGAGACGCGTTAAAGGGATTAATTTTGCTAATAGATGATAAGCGCATAGGATTTCCCAGTCAATTAGTACGATATATGCAAACAAATCAAGATCTCTTAGCTAAATATTTTCTGTCGCCTGCAATGAAAAAATCGGATGAGAAATGTCAAATATTTGGCATTTTAAAAAATATCCAAATTAAATCTATCCATTTTCAAAGTGTACGTCACAAAGATAGTGGCCTTATAGCTCATATTTGTTCTAAATTAAAAATTAAAAATACGATGAAAAATAGGCTTCGCGTATATTATTATGCTAAACAATATCTTAAATCGACGTCCCGTTTATATGCCAATAAGACTCTTTCACCCCATAATACAGAACAGACGAAAGATAATTCTAAATTATTTTATTATTCGACACCCCAAAGAGAAGAACCGGACAACGAGGATATCCTTTTAAATTTAATAAATATTTCCCCTATTATAACTCCGGAGGAGAATGCAAAAGAATCATTTTTGGCGCTATCCGAAGATACTAAGGCTTACAAAAATTCTGAAAAATTAGTTACGGTCTCTCCAGAAAGAAATATGGTCCCAAAAGAGATTCTCAACTTATCTAATCCCAATACATCAGTAAATCTTCCAGTGGGTTCTGTAAATGTGTCTTTGATTCTACATCAAGAATTTAAATATTTTACCCATTTTGAAGGATCTGCTACAATTCCTGAAAAATTATATAATTATATTGTAAGTGAACAGAAAGCCAATCCCTATTACAGTTCTTATCTGTTAAAAAATCGAATCCAAAAATATATCAACAATGTTTGTATAATAGTCATTAATTATACAAAATATAATAAAAAACAAAATATGTTTGTGTTTCATGCCTCATGCAAACATAAAGACTGCAAAAAATTTAAAATTTTTCTTAAAAACTTGCAATTAAATTTTTGTCACGGGACAGCAATAACATCGCAGGTACGAGGCATAGAAAGAGAAATATATAAAGCAAAACTTCTAAAAAACAAGCCATCTGCATTTAAACGAAAGTGTATTATAAATGCAAATAAAAGAATTGCGCTGTCAGAAAATCTACAAGAAATTAAATCCGACTCTACCATCCGCAAAATAAAATCAGAAGCTAAGTGTTAGCTTGATCGAGATAGAAACGACATTTTAGATTTATTAAAAATGCAACATGATTATCAAGAATATATTCGAGAAATTACATTCCCATTTACTGTAAAGGTTTATAGTAGAGAAAGGTTTATAGTAGAGAACAACAATTCTAAATCTATATATATATATATATATATATATATATATATATATATATATATATATATATATATATATATATATATATATATATATATATATATATATATATATATATATATATATATATATATATATATATATATATATATATATATATATATATATATATATATATATATATATATATATATATATATATATATATATATATATATATATATATATATATATATATATATATATATATATATATATATATATATATATATATATATATGTTCCCTGTCATCCCTTCGTGGGACTAGGGCTTCTAAGAGATGTTTCCATCTGATCCTATTCTGAGCTGTCTGTTTGATCTCTCCCCATGTTTTCCCGACCTCTTGGGCTTCAGAGGTTACTGTTTTTCTCCAGGTATTCCTTGGTCTTCCCCTGGCACGTCTTCCCTGTGGATTCCATTCAAGTGCCTGTCTAGCGATATCTCAGTGGGGTCTGCGCAAAATGTGCCCAATCCAGCCCCACTTTCTTTTCTTAATTTCGATATCTATTCGATTTTGTGATGTTCTTCTCCACAGTTCTTCGTTGTTAATTTGATTGGGCCAGAAAATTCTCAATATTCTTCGAAGACACTTGTTGTAACAAACACCTGTAGGCGATCCATGAGACCACGCGTAACCTTCCATGTTTCGCATCCATAAAGCAAAATAGATTTGACATTGCTATTGAAGAGCTGGACTTTAGTTTTTTTGCTATATATAGAGGAGTTCCACACAGGTGTAAGCATGCCAAAAGCTCTTTGTGCCTTCAAAATCCTTTCCTCTATATCTTTCTCTGTGCCCCCATCGCTGTGAACCATACTTCCCAGGTACTGAAATTCATCAACTCTTTCGATGGCTCGGTTGGAGAGGTATAGATCTTGGTTGTTGGGAGTATTTGACCTCATTTCTTTGGTTTTCGCCACGTTGATTTGAAGACCGACATTATTAGCTTCCTCTTGGAGTCTAAGAAGTTTTTGAGACATATCCGAATGTGAATGGGAAAAGATGCATAGATCGTCTGCGTAATCCAGGTCTTCTAGCCTGCTTAAGAGTCCCCATTGTATCCCTAGTGGTTCTTTAAATGCTCTATTTAGTGCTACATCCAGAACGATGTTAAAGAGTAGCGGCGAAAGTATACAGCCCTGTTTTACACCTACTGCAATAGAAATTTTCTCCCCCACTTGACCTTTATGTAATACACAGCTTGTAGCATCATGATAAAGCATTTTAATCATGCGGATTATTTTTTCGGGTATTCCTTTTTCTCTCAAAGCTTTCCAGATGGCTATGTGTTTTATAGTATCGAATGCTCTTTGAAAATCCACGAACACCATGTATAATGGCGATCTGAACTCTTGAGATTGCTCTATTATTATTCTGAGAGTATTAGAGAATAGATTTATTTGATTATTATTCTGAGAGTATATTAGAATTTGGTCGATACATGATCTTTGAGGCCTAAAGCCTGCTTGTTCTTTTCTCAAAGTCGGTTCAAGGGCATCTGATATTCTTTTTTGGATGACTGTAGCAATTATCTTGTTAATGGTGTTAAGTAAGGTAATGCCTCGCCAGTTCTTACACTGGGATAAGTCACCCTTCTTGGGGAGTTTTACAATAAGTCCTTCTTTCCACGTTGACGGGATATGTTCTGTTTCCCAACTGCTTTTTATTATTGTCTCTAGTAGCTGTGCAATGTTTTCTGGGTGTATCTTAAATAGTTCAGCGGGTATATTATCAGGACCTGCCGCTTTGCCAGTTTTAAGCTGTGATAATGCTTGCTTAATTTCTTGAATCGATGGAGCACGTGTTGCGATTCTAGATTTGCAGTTCTCTGTTGGAGACGTTGGTACCTCATCAATATCATTTGTTACCTGTTGAGGCTCACTAAAAAATTCTGTCCATCTGTGCAGCTGATCCTCTTTTGAGGTCAGTATATTTCCTTCTTTATCTTTCACTATGGGACATTCCCTATTAATGTTTTTATTGGCAAGCGTTTTAGTAGTGCGATAAAGTGTCCTGGAATCATTTATTTCAGCTGCCATTTGAGCTTTTTCTGCAAGTTCTTCTGTCCACAAGCGTTTATCTCTTCTTGCTGATCTCTTCACTTCCTTATTCTTTGTGCGATATTGCTCCTCTAGTGTTCTTATTTGTGTGCTGTGGCCTGCTTGTAGAATTTTTTGTTTAATTTCTTTTCTTTCTTTAATCTTTTCCCATGTGCCATCTGAGATCCATGGCTTTTTAATATGTCTCTGATATCCGAGGTTTTCTTCGGCAATCTTTTGAAGGCTTTCTTTCACTTCTTCCCATTTCTCTTCTATATTTACAGTTGAATTATCGATGTTTATTTCTTCTATCTGGTGCTTTATTTGGTTTTGAATGTTAGGAGAAGCCAGTCGACGAAGATCGAATTTACGTCTTAGCGGTTGTGTTTTCCGAATCTTTGCAATTTTAATTTTATTTGAGCAATCAGTAGATAATGATCACTGTTAATGTCTGCTCCCTCTGTACGCTCTTACATCAAAAAAGTGAGTTTCTCCACTTCCGGCTAATTAAAAAGTGATCAATTTGGTTTGTTGTGTGCCCATCTGGCGATTTCCATGTAGCTTTATGGACTACGTTATGAGGAAAAAGTGTGCCTCCGATAGTTAGTTGGTAATTAGAGCACATTCCCAGCAGTCTATCGCCGTTATTGTTTCGATTGCCTAATCCGTGTTTTCCCATTATATCTTCAGAATTGCGGTTATCACTTCCAACTTTGGCGTTAAAGTCTCCCATCACGATCATCATGTCTGATTTTTTTATCGCATTAAGGGTAGTGTTCAATGTTTCATAAAATATGTCTTTGTCTTCATCGGTGGAGGGTTCAGTTGGAGCATAGCACTGTACAATTGTAAGATTTCTGACTTTGGTTTTGAATCTTGCTATCAGGATTCTGTCATTTATTGGTTTCCATTCTATAAGGCTTTTGGTGAGGTTTTTAGTTATGAGAAGAGCCACTCCGTTTGCATGTTTTTCATTAGGTGGTTTACCAGAGTATAATAGTAATTCTCCTGAGGCTGAGTGATGTTCTCCAAAGCCGTTCCAACGCGACTCGCATATTCCCAAAATATCTAGACGATAATTGTCCATTTCATGAATGATTTGTGCCAAACGAGTCGCTTCCAGCATAGTTTTGACGTTTCAATTACCAATTCTTGTCCGTTTTTTCGCGCCAATGTTCGTCATCGTAAGATCAATCCGGTTTGCTCTCTTTTCAGTTTCAGGAATCAATAGTTTTAAGAAAAACCTGGCTTGAGCGACGCTATTTAGTGCGTGCAGGTCTTAGGGCTATACCGCCCATACTCGGTCGTCAGAGCCTCGTTTGCGAACACAGGGTGTACCAAGTCCATTTCTAGACAGTGGGTGAGGTTGACATTTGGGTAAAAGAGGCTTTATGTTGCGCTTCATTACCCCATTAACACCCCGACATTTACCTATTATATATTTTGACGCAACTGGGACGGTAGTTCGAAAGCCATTCACTTCTATCGGCATGAAGCGTATTTATTTATATTCAGCTGTTATTCCGACGAAGGCAGCTGGAAGAATAGTTCCAATATTTGAGATGGTTTCTTCGTCACATTATGCCAAAACCATTTTTAAATTATTTTATGATTTTAGAGTTTTTTGCGAAGAAAATGGTAAATGGCCAATGTTCGGAGCAATTGTAACAGATTTCAGTTTTGCAAATCTACATGCAATTTGCAACGGCTGTAATAAAATGGATTTATTATCATATTTAAAAATGTGTTTTGATATCTCTAAAAAGATCATTAAATATCCCGACGATCTAATATCCATACATTTGTGTTGTGCTCATTTCATGAAAATGATTTCAAAACATATCAATGACTGTTTTAAAAATAAAATTCATGGCAGCTTAATTAAAGACTTAATAGCACTTTGTATTAAATTAAATAACATAAATGATATATCAGTGTGGTTCTTCAACATTTACATAATGTTAATGACACCTCATTTTGACGCCACAGTCAAAAATGCCTATACAAAATTGTCAACTATGTCTAATCAAATAAATTGTAATAATATAAGTTGTAATACCCATATAGAAACAGAGGAAATGCATATTGAGGCTACAGATCCTTTATTTAAGAAAAGCCCGTTTTATATTTACTTTAAGAAAATAATAGACTCGATTAATTTAACAACTAATGGCCCAACAAATCCGTTTCAAAATAGTAAATTTTTTAATATTATTTTAAATAATTATATACCATATTTGCCTTTGTGGTCGGGACTAATGATCAGAAGGTGTTATGAAAAAAATCGCCTAAGCAATTCTTATGTTGAAAATTATTTTTTACAACTGAAAAGTAATATTTTGGAAAATGAAAAAAATTTAAAAATATCCAGATTCCTTAGAAAATCTAGAGAACATGTCTTGGCAGTATTTAAAGAGCAGGATATTTACATTCCTAAATCCAGACTATCAGTTCAGAAAAGAAAGTTTAAATTTGACGAAACAGAAGCCCAAGAAACGTGGATAAAAGACCTTGTTCGGTAAAAAAACATTTTATGGGAAATTATTTAAAACCACTGAAAAAAGAGTCTTCGTCTATTTTGCTATTGAAGGATGAAGACGATATTTTTGATTTAGAATATTGTTTATACTGTCATCATGGCAGATTAAATGAAACAGTTTCTTGGGTGCAATGTGATAAGTGCAAAGGATGGATTCATCAAATATGTGAAACTGAGATGGATAAATCGTTTAGTGGAGCGTTTACGTGTAAATTATGTGTAAATACCAACTCACCTATACCCTTAGAAAATGTGGATACGAACTTTG
Source organism: Sitophilus oryzae (assembly GCF_002938485.1). NCBI lineage: Eukaryota > Metazoa > Arthropoda > Insecta > Coleoptera > Curculionidae > Sitophilus > Sitophilus oryzae. The sequence continues at coordinate 111,941 of NW_022145629.1, read as the reverse complement.
GTGAAAAATGGTTATATCAAATTCGGCAGAACGGTTGCACTTAGAAGATAAAGAATCTAATGAAAATAGAGATAAACTATTAACTTCGTCCAACTTTGGACGGGTGTCTTATTTTAAAAAAGAAAAAGCTGAAGAAAAATTATGTAAAGAAATACTGAGCGACAGGAATATAACACGCACTTCATCCATGAAATATGAAATAGACAATAAACAGAGAGCAATAAATTTATATCAAGACAAAACGGGATGCTTAGTGAAAAAATCCGATTTATTTATATATAATCATATTAAGTATTTAGCGGGTTCTCCTGACGGACTTGTTGGTAGAGATGGCATTATTGAAATCAAATGCCCATTAAAAGCAAAAGAATTATCCTTAATGGAGGCAAAACTTGAGTACTTACAAGATGATGGAAAACTTAAAACGTCACATTACTATTATTTCCATATTCAGGGTTTACTAGAAATATGCAACAGACCATGGTGCGATTTTACTGTATTAGCACAAAATAATATCTATATTCAAAGAGTTTATAGGAGCAAAGAGTTTTGGCTTAATTTACTTCCAAAATTAAAAGAATTTTATTTATTTTATTATATACCGTTTTTAGTAAAACCAAACAATAAATTATCCATAAAAAATCGTAGATGGACAACGATAAATAAAATTATATTTTTAAATAACAAATTGATCAACGACACAGTATTTTACAAATCGTTACGATGTGGTAGAGATTATGTAGTAGCTACATACAATTTTAATCTCAATATAAATGAATTTAAAAATCTAATTTTTTCTTTGACCTTTTGTATATTTATTTGGGATTTATCCTTGGTTTTAGGCCAGTAATTTAAAACATAATAATTAAAAGTTGTTTTTATTTTTTACGTACGTTTCGACCATTCTTAGGTCTTCTTCAGAAAATTATAATTATTATCAAATACATATACACATAACAATATAAAATCACTATAAAAAATTTAATTAAGTATTACACATAACATATTAAAAACAAACAACCACATTACTAGTACATGTCAGACTCTAAAAAAAATAATGAAAAGAAATGATTTTTTTTAGAGTATGACATGTACTAGTAATGTGGTTGTTTGTTTTTAATATGTTATGTGTAATACTTAATTAAATTTTATAATGATTTTATATTGTTATGTGTATATGTATTTGATAATAATTATAATTTTCTGAAGAAGACCTAAGAATGGTCGAAACGTACGTAAAAAATAAAAACAACTTTTAATTATAAATGAATTAAGATATTCAGATTTCGATTCATTATCCGGAGAACAATGGCTAACAATTAGCTGCTGACGAAAATACCGAAAACTAAATCGATCAAGAACACGCCACTGGGGGATTATTATTAGACTAGTGGGCCTCTATAATCCCTGAAATTTTGATCTTGTTAGTATACGCAGTTTTCGAGAAAATAGGAAAAACGGTATAAACAAATTAGCTGCTGACGAAAATACCGAAAACTAAATCGATCAAGAACACGCCACTGGGGGATTATTATTAGTCTACTGGGCCTCTATAATCCCTGAAATTTTGATCTTGTTAGTATACGCAGTTTTCGAGAAAATCGGAAAAATGGTATAAACAAATTAGCTGCTGACGAAAATACCGAAAACTAAATCGATCAAGAACACGCCACTGGGGGATTATTATTAATCTAGTGGACCCCTATAATCCCTGAAATTTTGATCTTGTTAGTATACGCAGTTTTCGAGAAAATCGGAAAAACGGTATAAACACATTAGCTGCTGACGAAAATACCGAAAACTAAATCGATCAAGAACACGCGACTGGGTGATTATTATTAGTCTAGTGGACCCCTATAATCCCTGAAATTTTGATCTTGTTAGTATACGCAGTTTTCGAGAAAATCGGAAAAACGGTATAAACAAATTAGCTGCTGACGAAAATACCGAAAACTAAATCGATCAAGAACACGCCACTGGGGGATTATTATTAGTCTAGTGGGCCTCTATAATCCCTGAAATTTTGATCTTGTTAGTATACGCAGTTTTCGAGAAAATCGGAAAAACGGTATAAACACATTAGCTGCTGACGAAAATACCGAAAACTAAATCGATCAAGAACACGCGACTGGGTGATTATTATTAGTCTAGTGGACCCCTATAATCCCTGAAATTTTGATCTTGTTAGTATACGCAGTTTTCGAGAAAATCGGAAAAACGGTATAAACAAATTAGCTGCTGACGAAAATACCGAAAACTAAATCGATCAAGAACACGCCACTGGGGGATTATTATTAGTCTAGTGGGCCTCTATAATCCCTGAAATTTTGATCTTGTTAGTATACGCAGTTTTCGAGAAAATCGGAAAAACGGTATAAACCATAGACTTAAAATAAAATATAGACTGAGCATCTCATTCATAAATAGCTGGAACATGCGGTCAGACAACATCTTGTTATTGTTGTGTTATTGTTTTAGGTTATAACGAGTGCGACACGAGCGATAGATAGGTTGTCTCTGTCGTAACGGTCGTTCCCTGACGACTCTGCCGAGAAACACAACACTGTCTTTCGTTTCTCAAGTACACCTGAACTCTCCGTCTCATAGCCGGGTAATTTTTTTATTTTAATGAAGCTATAATTAAATTAAAAATATATCGTATTTAAACATTTTTATATTTTATTAAGATTTAGGACAGGTTTTTTAAATAAAAGTTTTAGAAAAAACGTCTTAGAGTCCAAAAAGGATAAAAATAATAAAATACACGTTATAGAAGAAATTTTATAATCGAAATTATGTAATTTTTGAAATTAATAATAAATTATTAATTTTAGTCAAACATTTACAACCCCTAATATTAATCAAAACAGGATCTATTCCACAGATATAATAGAGTCGGCGACAGGGAGAGAAAAAAAAATATGATTGTTGTAATGTTTTTTCTGGTTAAGTGATGTCTTATGTAAATTAGAGAAAACATAAATCTGTTCCATTAAAGCAAGGAAGATGATAGGAAGTGGATAAAATGAATACTACATTTATTTAACTCGGTACTGTCTTTATTATACCGGGTGCGTCCAAAAGTGGCTCAACCCCATAATTTTTTTATATTTTCAAATAAAAAAACAAGATTTAGTATGTTAGTATATGACATAAATTAGGATTGATTGACGCATTCAATTGTTTTTGGTCACTTTCTGTTTCACCGGAAATGACTATAACTTTTAATTTTTAAACGGCACCCTCGGTATATTTCTACTTTATTTGATAGAAAATGACACTCTGAATAGAATGACATATCATATGTCAACTTTTGACACTTTCGCATATGGTTTAATTGTAATTGTAACACGTGGTTCATAACGACAATTTGACTCGAAATACCAAGTGTGTGGTATCAATATATTCATAAAAAAATGCTTTTTCCAAATATGCTAACGAGTCACCCTTGTTCCATTTGAAAAAATTGACATATGTATGATTAAAAATATGATTTGTACATCTTTTAATCGGCCTAGACAAGACACGAAACCCATTAGACGATCAAAACTATTTTTCCAAGGCTCCTTGATTAAAACTTAGTGTTTTTAACAACACCATGGCACCCTGGATTGAAATTTATAATACGATTTGTTTTTAAGCGACAATGTCAAAAGTTGACATATGATATGTCATTCTATTCAGAATTCTATTATCATTTTCTATCGAATAAAGTAGAAATATACCGAGGGTGCCTTTAAAAATCAAAAGATGTAATCATTTCGGTGAAACAGAAAGAGACCAAAAACAATTGAATACGTCAATAAATCCTAATTTATGTCATATACCTACTAACATACAAATCTGTTTTTTTATCTGAAAAAATAAAAAAGTTATAGCGGTGAACCACTTTTGAGACGACCCGGTATATTAAAAAATATTGTCTCATAATGTAATATCATATTAAAATTCTTGTATGTTATTTTAGATTCTGAAGATAATTTTAGAATAAACCGGAATATATTTTTAATAAAAACATTATTAATTATTAACAGGGTTATAATTATGATTTTGTTACAATGTAAGTAAGTAAATAATGTAATATAAGAGAAAAAATTCAGATTTTACATTTTACTAAAATATTATCTAAATAAGCGCCTTTCTACAACAACGCCACTGACTCCCAATGGGTAAATTGAGAGTTGCCTACGGTCGAAAGTCGTTTCAAGACTTAAATGGATTATTTAAGTCAAATTTCTTGCAAATTTGGCACTGGCGAACCATATTTTATAGTTCTTGAACAGAAAAAGTCAATAAAATAAACACTTAAGGACTACAAACTAAGAAAATGCGTTAATACAGCCGGGGACATAGCGGCATCAAAGCTTTACCGCACACTTGCCACGCGTACTACAAGGTAATAAATGAATGAATAGGCTCCCTCGCCTCTAATCGGTGTTATCATATTGTAAAGAACTTATCCTTTTTAAACAGTATCCGACTTATAATTTAGTAGTATAAGGACTATTTAATACATCTATGGAATATTAAAACCTACTTTATTAAACTGTAGTATTAATATCTCAATATATGTGTATGACAAGAAAAAAAATATTGATAATATTAAAGACGTGACAACATAGGCTGGATGAGGAAGGCTCGGTCGACTGTACCCAGAAGTAAACATGTGTACAAAAAAGGTTGTTTGTCCCCGTTGAGATGTAAATAGTGTAGTCTATATTTTATTTTAAGTCTATGGTATAAACAAATTAGCTGCTGACGAAAATACCGAAAGCTAAATCGATCAAGAACACGCCACTGGGGGATTATTATTAGTCTAGTGGGCCTCTATAATCCCTGAAATTTTGATCTTGTTAGTATACGCAGTTTTCGAGAAAATCGGAAAAACGGTATAAACAAATTAGCTGCTGACGAAAATACCGAAAACTAAATCGATCAAGAACACGCACCTGGGGGATTATTATTAGTCTAGTTGGACTCTATAATCCCTGAAATTTTGATCTTGTTAGTATACGTAGTTTTCGAGGAAATCGGAAAAACGTTATAAACAAATTGGCTGCTGACGAAAATACCGAAAACTAAATCGATCAAGAACACGCCACTGGGGGATTATTATTAGTCTAGTGGACCCCTATAATCCCTGAAATTTTGATCTTGTTAGTATACGCACTTTTCGAGAAAATCGGAAAAACGGTATAAACAAATTAGCTGCTGACGAAAATACCGAAAACTAAATCGATCAAGAACACGCGACTGGGTGATTATTATTAGTCTAGTGGACCCCTATAATCCCTGAAATTTTGATCTTGTTAGTATACGCAGTTTTCGAGAAAATCGGAAAAACGTTATAAACAAACTGGTTGTGACGAAAATACCGAAAACTATATCGATCAAGAACACGCCGCTGGGTGATTATTATTAGTCTAGTGGACCCCTATAATCCCTGAAATTTTGATCTTGTTAGTATACGTAGTTTTCGAGAAAATCGGAAAAACGGTATAAACAAATTAGCTGCTGACGAAAATACCGAAAACTAAATCGATCAAGAACACGCCACTGGGTGATTATTATTAGTCTAGTGGACCCCTATAATCCCTGAAATTTTGATCTTGTTAGTATACGTATAGTTTTCGAGAAAATCGGAAAAACGTTATAAACAAATCGGCTGCTGACGAAAATACCGAAAACTAAATCGATCAAGAACATGCCACTGGGTGATTATTATTAGTCTAGTGGATCCCTATAATCCCTGAAATTTTGATCTTGTTAGTATACGCAGTTTTCGAGAAAATCGGAAAAACGGTATAAACAAATTAGCTGCTGACGAAAATACCGAAAACTAAATCGATCAAGAACACGCCACTGGGTGATTATTATTAGTCTAGTGGACCCCTATAATCCCTGAAATTTTGATCTTGATAGTATACGCAGTTTTCGAGAAAATCGGAAAAACGATATAAACAAATTAGCTGCTGACGAAAATACCGAAAACTAAGTCCATCAATAGAGAACAAGGGCATATGGTCGAGTCGGCCGCTGCTGGCACGTATACGTAGACAATGCCCATTAAAAGCAAAAGAATAATCCTTAATGAAGGCAAAACTTGAGTACAAAATGATGGAAAACTTAAAACGTCACATTACTATTATTTCCATATTCAGGGTTTACTAGAAATATGCAACAGACCATGGTGCGATTTTACAGTATTAGCACAAAATAATATCTATATTCAAAGAGTTTATAGGAGCAAAGAGTTTTGGCTTAATTTACTTCCAAAATTAAAAGAACTTTATTTATTTTATTATATACCGTTTTTAGTAAAACCAAACAATAAATTATCCCATAAAGAAGCGTAGATGGACAATGATAAATAAAATTATATTTTTAAATAACAAATTGATCAACGACACAGTATTTTACAAATCGTTACGATGTGGTAGAGATTATGTAGTAGCTACATACAATTTTAATCTCAATATAAATGAATTTATAAATCTAATTTTTTCTTTGACCTTTTGTATATTTATTTGGGATTTATTCTTGGTTTTAGGCCAGTAATTTAAAACATAATAATTAAAAGTTGTTTTTATTTCTTACGTACGTTTCGACCATTCTTAGGTCTTCTTCAGAAAATTATAATTATTATCAAATACATATACACATAACAATATAAAATCACTATAAAATTTAATTAAGTATTACACATAACATATTAAAAACAAACAACCACATTACTAGTACATGTCAGGCTCTAAAAAAAATGATGAAAAGAAATGATTTTTTTTAGAGTCTGACATGTATTAGTAATGCGGTTGTTTGTTTTTAATATGTTATGTGTAATACCCTTGTTTATATATTAATAGTTAGTCAATGTGCCTGTATAAGTCGATGCTGCCAACTGGTGGCAGAAATTAAAACGTAAAAAGGGGCGGAGACTATTGAATTTGGCAAAGAAGTAGGGACTAGGAATTCTTCGAATTTAATTCTCGGTAAAGAATAAAAAATAATCTATAACAAAAAACAATTACAGCAAATTCATTTCTTCAAAAAAAAATATTACATTTTTTATTTTTGGACATGGATTTACTATTTATTTGATTTTATGGCCACTTGTTGAATACTATAGTAAGTATTATGTGGGTATATAAATGTTTATTATTTTTTATGATGGATAATTAAAAGAATTTAATATGAACTATACTACTACGTCACAACTAATTTTGTAAAAAGTGTGGCGGATTTAACATAATGTTTTTTTAAATATGGCAACATCCTATTTATTTTAGATTCTGCGTAAAATTCTATTACTTTTTTTACATATTACTGTATAATAGTGTAACCTAAAACTAGTTTTATAATATTTCAATTGAAGAAAAAATATTAAATTTTTTTTTTTTTTTTTTTTTTTTTTTTTTTTTCTAGAATTAATTTAATATATATATATTTTTGAATTGTATTTAAATAGAAAAAATATCTTTTTTTTTTTTTTTTTTTTTTTTTTTTTTTTTTTTTTTTTTTTTTTTTTTTTTTTTTTTTTTCAGATAAAGAAATTAAATTCAGGGGTTTACCAAATTCTGGAATGTTAGTGGTGCTCTTGACACAAAATCGAGATTGGTTATTATTCGTTAATAGTTTCGGTCTTCCTGTTTCACCGAAAAAAAACAACTTTTGAAAAAAAAATTTGATTTTTTACAATAGTACCCTCGATATTTTTTTATACTTTATTTGATAGAAAATGACATTCTAGTCTCTGAGAATGACATATAATAATAATCAACTTTTGACTCAATTAAAATTTCTAAATTCAATCTAGTGTCATGGCTATTAAAACCATTAATTTTTTAATCACCAGGAGCTTCGAAAAAAGTGTGATTTGATCGACATCTAACAATATTTTGTCTCTTTTCCTTTTTGTAATTTTACAAGCCCAAATAGGTAATTTGGTGCCACACACTATCTCTAGTCAAACTATCGTTACCTTTACGACCGGTTACATGTTGTTTTTTTTTTTTTTTTTTTTTTTTAATTTAAAATACTATTTTTTAGCTCATAAATATAAAGTTGACATTAAAATTATTCTATTCACAGCTCCATATTCTGGCCTCAAATAAAGTAAAAAAAATACCGACGGTACCATTTAAAATCAAAAGTTGTTGTAATTTTCGGTGAAACAAAGAAATAACGAAACTAATGAATACGTCAAATCAAGCCACTTTGAAACACCCAGTATATAATTTTTCTGATAGATTTTACAAATTTCTTCAATTTCTATTAATAATTTTTTTTTTTTTTTTTTATATATAATTTACTTTAATGCTTAATAATAATAATTTTTGTTTTGTCATGAAAACTTGTTACCATAAAATTAATAAATGAAATATAAAGAAAGGATTTTTTTTTAAAAATTGAAAAATTCAGAACAGATTGCAAGCTGTGTAGAGTGTATAGATGTACTTAATACACTTTCTTAACAAATGTTAAAAGGTTTTGTAAAATCACTACAGAGAAAAATAATAATATTATATTTTTTTTTTTTTAAATATATTTTGAACACAGTGTAGCATCTAACTCCAAGTATTTTTACATATATCTTTTTTCTTCACCTCTGTAAAACACTCTTACCAAATTTGTGTAGCCCAACTTCGGAAACAACCGACAATTATGTAACATAGGAATAATTTTTTTGCAAATACTAACTGTAATCGAAATTGTGCTATATTTTATAGAAAATTGTGTCTTTTAAATAAATCCAAAAAAAAAAAAAATTATTACATTTTTAAATCCAATCTAACTGATTTTTACAACAACCGATTCCGACGCTCGAAAACCAACAAGTTCCGACATTCCATTCTTTTTTCCCCAGCCTACTCTTTACTCCGCTACTCCCAAACATTCGCCGGCACGGGGTGCCAGGCACGGAGACGGCGTGACGTTGACTGCCTCCTCGCAAGGATCATAGGCGTCGATAACATTCGGCCCTTCCTGACTTAAGAGGGTCCTCACTCCTCTGGATCACATCTAAAAGAGCAAAAATAATCAGGACCTTTTAAATGGCATTTTTTAAATGCTTTGAAATAAAATATTTGTTAGAATGTTTACTGCTCATACTAGACAATTGATACAAAACCAATTGGCAAAACCTTATCAGCTAATTGTTACCATTATTACAAAAACACACTAAGGAGAAACAAATCAGAATCGTTTAAGAGGACATTTTTTTAAAAGCTAAAATAAAATATATGTTTTTTTTTTTTTTTTTTTTTTTTTTTTATTAGTTTTTTTTTAGCTATATCTTTATCAGCTAATTGTTACTATTATCTTAACACACTAAAAGGAGAAACATAATCAGAATTGTTTAAAGGACATTTTTAAATGCTGAAATAAAAAATATATGTTAGATTGGTCACTGCTCATACTGGAGGTACGTCTTATTTGCTACTTAAATGAATGAAAATAAATATCTCGTAACTCACTCAGAAACAATACTCAAAAACTCACCCGATGAGCCAAATAAATTATTCAGGGACTAAAAGAAAATTTCAAGGTAAAAATAAACGAATTGCCAGTATATTGGTGTTACACGCAATCTGCAGCTTGCGTGCAACAATTTAAGATTAAATCTTAAAATCCTAGTCTAAGTCTAAAATCTAGAAATCTAAGCAAGATTTTTGCCTATTCCAGCCACTGGAAGAGAGAGCAATCCGGGTCGAACTAACCAGACCGAATACCGGGACTCATCCCTATTCGCAAGTCTTGTCCGCCCTACTCACAAAGCGCCCAGGTGGTAAACTCGTACCTTAGTAACCACCACACGCCTTTTCCAGCTATCACACTAACGTATACCTTGAAGAAGAGAGTACCGGGTAGAACTAACACTACTCCTTTTTCCTATCCCAACACAGGTCTGAATCTACCATAACCAAAGCCATAGCTTGCCATACCTAGCTATTCCACAGTACTTGTTCTGTAACCTTGCATGCCATTCTAGGATGTTTCTAACTTCATATCAACCAATCCTCAGCTTAGAAATTCAAATGAACCTTTCTACCTTGGAGATTGATTGGATCTTATTAGCTGTGTCGAAGTGATCCTTTGCAGATCCTTAGTAGATCTAACGCTCATTATAGTTCGCTACGCATCCAATTTTTTTTATTCCGCTTGATATTTCGCATAATTCGCTACTCATTTACGCTGAAACTCGCTAACGCCGACTTTATCATTTACGCCCGGAAGGATAAACGCAACTTGTCCAGATACGCTCATTTTGCTCCTAGTGCTTAGATTCCACACAATCCAAACCAAATGTTTGAAACATTTTCAACCTAGATATCGTCATGCAAGTCGTTACACATGCTAGAGATTATGATGCCTCTCTACTTGTCCCATTCCACGTGGATGTCAAACAGTATTTAGGTAGTGAGATATGGCTTGTTTATATTGAAAGTATTCGTTTTCTTTAGGTAAAAGGGTATCCATAAATAATTACTTTATTCGGGGTTGTAAACTCATATATTAACGTCACATAAAGATTTAAGTACATACAAGGTAACAGTTTATGTATTTTATATAAGATTAAGATAATAATCAGTTTGCTGGATTTTATCAATTAGCTTCAGTAAGACATTTTTGTTAGAAACTAGTTTAAACATCTTTTTGCAAACAAGCCATGTTATTTTCGAGAATATTTATTTTATGTCGTGCTTTATTAGTTTGTTTTCAGAGATATCTACGGCGTGTTGTGAAATCTACTATATAATAGTACTCTGACGCCTAGACTTTTACCCATCTGGACATTTACATTTGGCTAATTACAAGAAATTAACCTTTTATTAAAAAGTAGCCCTGTGTACTTTAATACACGCTTCGTTCTCATCTTCTACAAAATTTTACACAACTATTTTAACACTCACAATGTGTCAATATATTACAACACTACTCGAAGGGTTATTTGCTATTAAATATGGCGTATACGAAGAATAAAGTTCTTGAAATACTGGTGGCAGATTAGGCTAAAACTTCTGAAATATAATGAGAATTGGATTTAAAGTATATTATAATAATTGAAAAACTAATGTAATAGGTACTTATAAATTACTCATGAATTTGACATAATTCTCAAGTGAATTTTCAAAGCGTGAAGTTCGGAACCTATTTAACTTTTCTACAACCATGTATTTGTTAACTACATACCTAAATAGGTACAGAACAAAATAACTTTCTTAATGACTACATTAAAAACAGCATCTTAAAATGAATTTTCAAATATTAGATATATTAGATTAGGAATTATTAGATATTATTAGATCGTACAATGAGAATACTAGAAGATAGAAGATGTCTATAATAAATTAATATTCCTTAATAAACGTTTTATTTCATAAATGTTCAACTTTAAAATTTTACATATCTACTATTTCTCTCTTGTATTTCTAATCACTAAAGATAATTACCAAGTACATTCATGTAACACCTAGTATATTTCTGATATAGCAATACTAGACTACCTAAAGTTGAAAGTTTCAGTAAAATGTAAGAAAAATTATAATTATATTTAAAATATTAATAATATCTATAACTAAACTTAAAAGTAAAAATAAGTAATAATAAGTAAAATGGGTATAATTAAAAATGTATATATGAAAAATATAAATTATGCATGTCTAAACTGAAACAATCGATAGTAAGAAACTTCTGAAAACTGAAAAACTTTGAAGATTTTTTACGCCTCACATAAAGTCTTGAATAATACACCCATAATACATGTCACTTGATATATTTTTTTATTTACCTAATAAACAATAAAATTATTAATTTATAAAAAAAAAAATTTGTTTTAATATTTTTTAATTAAAAAGCTCAACAAAATATTTTCAACGCACAAAAATAAAAATAATGTTTGAAAACCATTTCCCACGTTTCGGCAGTCAAAGTTTAATAAGAATAAAATACTTACATATTCAACATAACTAATATACTAAATAACACATAACTCTAGAAATTTTATTCCTCAGGAGGACAATAGATAGATATTTATTTAACTTTTAATTTTAACAATAAAATTTTTACTTTTTTACCTAAAAATCACGAATGTTTATGCTGAGGTTCACTTAATACATCTTCTTTCTCAAGCGAAATCGGCCATATCAACCGACTACGGTAGCGACCTCTCTTCGAGACCTCTTGAACCACGAGGCGATTCATATCACCGAAATCCGAAAAATTACTTTAAACCAGCTTTAAACTCAAATCTATCTCCATGACAACAATTTTACTGTATAAAAAATACTATCTTAGAATTTATCTCATAATTACCTTAGAATTTATCTCGATTTTTTTCTAGCCATTTTAAAATACCTTTCAGAAGAGATTTGTTCAGATAATGTGTTGGCTCACTATCTTTTCCTGTTATCTTCCGAGTCTGTAACTTGTAGGGGTGATATGACGCTTAATTCTTTCCAGCACTGCATTTTTTTCGCTATTACCTTCGAGCACTAGAGCTAGCAGAATGATCCCTCGGGTTTTCTTTTCGCGCTTCGCCGATCCGAAGACGATATCCTAAATCCGACGCAACGGGTACCCGTATCTGAGACAACCGAATAGATCCTTGAAACCGACGCATTTACGAAACGATATGGTCAAAGGTCAAAGTCAAGTCAGTAGTCGTCAGTAAGTCAGAAATACGCCGTTACGTGTGGCCTAAGAACGCTGGATTAAACTCATGCCCGCTTCTGATGCTTAATCGAAATTATTATATATTTTATAGAATTTTTTTTTTTTTTTTTTTTTTTTTTTTTTATATTTTTAAATCAATCTAGCAATTTTTACAACAACCGATTCCGACGCTCGAAAACCAACAAGTTCCGACATTCCATTCTTTTTTCCCCAGCCTACTCTTTACTCCGCTACTCCCAAACATTCGCCGGCACGGGGTGCCAGGCACGGAGACGGCGTGACGTTGACTGCCTCCTCGCAAGGATCATAGGCGTCGATAACATAACGTTATTTATAAAAAAAAGTTATAGAATTTTAGGCAGAATTGAAAATAAAATAAAAGTTATAAATAAGAGTTTTGCATTAAAAAACATGTTACATTATATCCGCCACATTTTTTGAAGCACCCATTATACTCAAAAATTATATTTGAACTGTGTCTCTTAAGATTCTCTATGCCCTTTTTTTGAATTCCCAAAACAAACGAGATAAGTAACTTTATTTATTTGCATCTCATTTTATATATTTCGGAAGAATCAATCAGGTATCTTATTTTTATAATTATTAGAAATAAATCAGTTTAAAGGATAAGGGATATATGTAAGTGTATACCATACGATATAAAAAACGGCGTCAGTGGTGGCTTGAAATGAATATCGATGTCATATATTTGTACGTAAACAAATAGACGCAGTTTTTTTCGACTCTATACCGTATATAGAAAACAAATTTAATAAAACAAACGCATTTATTAATATATGTATATAGATTTACATGTTATGAAAAATTCGCATTATAATCTCTGAAGGTCCTACCATGGTCCCACCAATGGTTGGTTAAAGTGGCGAGTACGACCACTTAACAGTCACACCTATAATAATTTAATAAATTTTTTTTTTGTAATTTTCAAACTTATTTCTTGAATTTTTTTAAAAAGCTGAGTTATATGTGTTAAGTGGTTTTCGAATATTTTTAGACCTAAAATTTTTTAGACATGATTATTTTAGACCAAATTGTCTGCCCACTCAAACGTCTTTCAAAATTATAAATTCTTAATATGTTTGGTGGGAATATTTTTAGAAAGTTTCATTTTCACCAAAGAAAACTACGTATGTATAATAAATTCAGTATAATCAACTATAATACATGATATATACTGGTGGCGTCAAAACTAATGTTGGGTTTTTCTCGATTTTTTCAAATAGAACTCCACATTTTATGGCATAAACGTAGTTTTTCCAACTTTGTTTTGAAAATAATTTTAAATCAAATTAATCAATGTTTATACAGTAATGTCCTCTTTTGGAATACATAATTATTTAGCTGCAGCGATAAAATAAATATTTACTGATACGCTAAGTAAAAAAAATAATTAGAGGAAATTATTTTTGAACATCATTCTTAATTTTTGTCGCTGATAAATATGTAGATACATCACTTTTAACGACAAACCTACTAATAAAATTGCGAAAAACAAATCATGTTTATTCTCAAAGAGACAATTATTGAGAACAATTCAATAACTATTAATTTGGGATATAGATCTTAATAAAACAAAAGTTGGATAAAATATTTGTTGATTTATGATATAAAATACACAGTGTTCCATTTGAAATAGCAAAAGAAAAATATAATATATAGTTTGACTCATCACTATATAATGCAAAAAAAAAATAATATAAAAGAAAAATTTAATCATATAAATAATTTAGGAATTTAGCATATTTTTATATAATTATATGAAAAGAACATTACCTTAAATTAGTTCCAGTAAAAACTTCCATATTACTTATTTTAAACTTAGAAAGGCACAAATATATATATTGTGCTAAACAAAAAATTTAATCCAAAAATGGTCAAAATTAACTCTATACGATTACGACATTATAGTATTTTCTGGAATGTGTGAATTTTGACAAATTCCTGAAAAAATAAAAAATATAGCCTTTCTTTTGACAAACTATACAACTCTAAAGTAAATATGTATTTAAATCTACGAATCATCCTGTATATCTATAAAAAATAACTCCCTGTCAAATTTACGCTACTTTTGCATGCAAGCATACCTATTTTACAAAAATATGATTTGAGTGAAAAATATAAAAATAGGAAATCTGATATGAAGCTTTATGTAAACACAGGGTTGACTGTATATAAACAATATTTTACGTTATTAACTAAGAAAAATTGCATAAAATACACAATATATCTGACAGTTCCAAAAAACAAAATGAAATAAACAAATTTATCGTTTTAATCATCTATCAATCTATCTATAAATTTAATGTTTATTATTAAACTTATCTCAGACTCTCTATGATGTAAAACTCTAAGATAAAAACTCTAAAAACCAAGAGTGATGATTTAAAACAAATTTATATGAATTTAGAAATAAGTATGAACAGTATTTACTCACCTATAATACAGATGCTTTTGTTTAATTAAATATGTTTAAATATTATCCAGCAGGTACAAAATACACATTACACATCACGTAAACACAACACATAAAACTCATAAAATAATAGTTTGTAATCCAAATATTCAAAAATACTGTTTCGTTTCTTCGTGAGGGACAGGGCCCAGTCACTCTTATGGAGCATTAAATTACAAATTGACGATTCGGCCCACTATAGATGGTGCTAATTTACGTCGTGTATATATGGTTGCAGAACAGTTCTTCGTGTATGTATGGTTGCTTCAAACGTTACGATTGGCTCGGTCTTTAAATTCATTTTATGAATTTTGCGATTGATTTCCCTCTTCCGTCCACACAGTACTTCAATGCTCCTTTATTTTATGCTTCAAACTATATTTAAGCTGCCTTTATTTTGTTTTTTATTACAAAATGCTTATTTCTCGTGCTTTTATTGTGTATTCCGACTCCCAACTTTTTCATATTATATTATTCAAAGGTAGTCATATTTCTTAGTGCTTCTTGAATTATACAACTGTGATGAACTGCAAC
Source organism: Sitophilus oryzae (assembly GCF_002938485.1). Taxonomy (NCBI): domain Eukaryota; kingdom Metazoa; phylum Arthropoda; class Insecta; order Coleoptera; family Curculionidae; genus Sitophilus; species Sitophilus oryzae. The sequence continues at coordinate 96,262 of NW_022145629.1, read as the reverse complement.
GAGATGAATTTTCAAAGTATAAACAGCCTCTAGGATAAATTTTACATATCCGTTGTAGCAGGCTGAATTCATAATTTATTACTATAAATAAATTCTCGTCGGGCATCTGGTGGTGTAGGAGCAATACGTAACCCCTATTTTTTTTTTTTTTTTTTTTTTTTATATATATATATAGCAACCATGTATATATATATGTATATATATGCTCTATATGTTTATACATATATGCATATATATATATAAAAAAAAAAAAAAAAACTTATATATATATATATATGCTCATATACATAATATATATATATATAACTAGCATATATATATATATATATATACTCTCTGTATATATATATATCTGCATATATATATATATATATATATATATATATATATATATATATATATATATATATATATATATATATAGTATATATATATATATATATATATATATATATATATATACATATGCCGATCCAGATGGGTCAGCTCTGTAAGGATTTTGGCAGTGGCAAGAACGGTGATGTGGGCGGCAATGGCAAATCAAATTGATAAAGAAGAAAAAAAAGTTGGGTGGGTACATTTCTTCTATGCAGTATTGCTGGATTTTGCATCATTCAAACCGCAGAAGTAGACGTTTCAAAAAATGTTGCATCAGGGTTGGATCTGGATTTTCGACAACTAGTTACCCATTTTACTACAACTGTAATATATTCATTTAAACTTAGATAACCATCTTCATTTCAGTAATATGCATGAAAGTTTTAACATAATTTGTTACATTCATTTATTCTGAGCTAAGATAATAGATTTATACCGGATCGACAAGAGAGTCTTGGGCAGGGCCGCGTTAAGGTGATTTGGTCCTAGGCACCATTTATTTTGCTGTCTCCTTCAACTAATAAAATTCGAGTAAATTTTGTTATTCGACCTGCCGCCCTAGGCAGCTGCCTATCTTACCTAATGGATAAAGCGGCACTGGTCTTGGGTTAGCATTTACTGAGGGAGGGTAAACCGCTGGTGTATTTTGGTGTACAAGATGTTGACATTACTTGGTATTAGTGGTATTAATCGTGGTATTAGTTGGCATTTTTCCATTATACGTGGTATTAGTGTACAGAAATTTGTCAGCAGCTTACCCCTCGCTTACCTACATATTGTAGAAATTGGAATCGCTGTAACGTCGATATTGTAAATCGGAGAGAAAAAATCAAGTTTATTATATCTATAATCAAACGGTTTTACTTCATGGTTACGCTTGGGAAAATTCTTACTCTTCTCTCTTATATGGTATTACACTGAACATTGACTGTGCTCTTCGTACACACGACAGTACTGTCCTCCATTCACGCAGTTGTGCAGTTCTGAACTGTTAAAGAACGCGATAATCTCATTCCATCCAATTGAGTCATAAAGTTCAGAACTGTTCCACGCCACATGGACACCCATATCCTAGACTATCGCGCTCAGCTCCTTTCAGAACCGTTCATGAACCGTTCTCAAGTAGCCCAGAGCGTAAAGCTCTGGAACTTGAAATTCGCGAATGATGGACAGCAAATCGGCACCCGAAGCCGTGTGTACGTATAATTAAATAAACTAACCGTAAAACATGCTATTACTTGATCACGTACATCCGTAGTTACTTAATAAAATAGGTAATCAATTAATTACATAATGGTGTAAATGAACAAGTTATTTGTCCCACCGATCCGACTTAATGAGTAGTAAACTTCTTCTCTCTAGTATTATACAGGAGTCTTTCTTTCTGGTGTACTGAACATGTTGACTAACGCATCTTCATATTTTGACAACTGTACCCAAACCACGTATTATTCGTCATACTAACCTTTTGGTTAATACTAAATACTAAATTTATTGGTTATTTTTTGCTTCTTTAATTACGCTTAGTGACGTACCGCGCAGATACCTATATGGAGATAATCAGTTAATTACATAACGTAGTAAATAGCGCAAATCTATTGTTGACATGTCGACCATTGTAATCAGTATAATTATGTATCATTGGTAATTTATGTATTATAATTAATAGGAGGTGTATATGATATGCATTGGAAATGGCAGAGCAATGAGTTGATTATATTGTTAAGTGCTATAAACTAGTACAAAATATAAAAAAGTAATTTTTAATAAAGTTAAAGTAAGTTCAGGAAAATATATCCACATTACTATTATTAATGAGAACTCTTATCGATTTATAATTTGGGATAAACATTGACATGAGTCATCTTTTTATTACTATAGTCAATTTTCTGCAGACGGCTTATAAAACACGGGCACATAAATTTATTATCAATTCAATTTTGATAATTTGATTATCAAATGTTTCTTCAAATACCATTTCTGTATTCATACAAAACGTGCTTTTTTTATTAACATATCCTGCCCGTAGACTTAACATCCAAATAAATATTTCTTACATAAAAAAAAAAAAAAAAAAAAAAAAAAAAAAAATTGTAAATTTATATTATCTCTAGCTCATCCTTGACTCTGATGGATCCTGACATTATGGCCGCTGACTAGAAGGAGAAGGTGGGCGCTGCATTTCAGTCATAGGCGTACTTAAAACTAAAAGTTTTCTTAAGATATATCATTAGAATTACTAAATTACTCGTTGTCCATGTATTAGTACGCATAGAGGGTTACACAGATTAAAAAAAGGCTAAAGATAAGTAAACTTATACTGATAAGTTTTCTGTACCAATATTAGACAAAGTAGGAGTAGGTATATTTTCATATTGAATAAATTTGATAATGTAATACCAATACTCACAACCGTTGTTAACACTTAGTTTATACCCCCCGCGAAATTAATATTATTTTATAATAACATCATGTTATTTTACACCCCTCAAAAGGTAGCACAACTAGAACCATAAATATACAAATGTATAATTTTTATTTAAGTGTTACAGTAAACTAAATACAGCATTTAATAATTAAAAGACCAATACTTACCCATCGCACTGACACAGTTCGTAGATAGGTGGATTTGTTGCGCGAACTAGAGGTGGGACTTCTAGTTCCCTGGGAGGAACTAGTTCCTTAGTTCCTTAGTTCTAGTTCCTGCCAGAGGAATAGTTACTTGAACTAGGTCTTTAGCTCACAATAATTCCCGACTAACATTGACATACCCCACTGTGCCTTCTAATGTGTTTAGTTGTCAGTCAAAACTATTCACAGTATGATCGTGTAATTTTTATAATGTACAAAATAATAACGGAGACGTGTATTGTTGTATGTCAAGAAATAATAGGTAGTTTTTATGGCAGATAAAAGAAATAAAAAAAAACCATATTAGAGTTTAAAAAACTATGTCACAAATCAATTGGAGCAAATATTACAAAATTTTGAACGAAAAGACAAATTGTCCCCTAAAAATTCAGAATATCTACTTCGTTTTAATGAAGATATTTCTGAATTTTAGGGAGCTGAAGTGAACATTTCCATATAATAATTTAAAGACAAGCAAAATCAAAACAGTATTTACGACATTTTATGTGGTAATTACGCCGGCTGGGGCAATAGACAATGCCGAATCAATCGTCGTCGCCTTGTATAAATATCTCGGATCTGCCGACTGAATAGATTCACGTGAACTAGTCTTTTTAATTAGATCCTCTAATTCCTCTCAGTCCTTCCGGTCCTGGACAGATAACATACGGCCAGCACTCCCCATTCCCGCCCAGCATCGGGTTACGATCGCGCTGGCCGACCCGTACGTAAACTAGTCTATTATTTAGTTCCTCTAGTTCCTTTAGTCCGGATCCGATAACATTATGCTGGCACTCCCCACTCCTGCCTAGCATCGATCGCGCATGGCCGATCCGTACTACGTAAAGCTAGTCCTTTTTATTATAGTTTTAGTTCCTCTAGGCTCCGGATTCGATAACTGTACGGCTGGCAGCCTCCCACTCCTGCCTAAGCATCGGCTAACGCGCGCTGGCGATGCCCTCGCCGTCGATGATTATTATAGATGTATTGTCACAGTCTCGATCCCGGAATAGGTCCTGATGAACTAGTTCCTTTCATTCCGGGGTTGGAATAGTTCATTGGAACTAGTTCGTTCACGAACTACACACCTCTAGCGCGAACGGGACCATGCGATGGGTTGCGCGGCGATTTGACAGAATATCGATTTTTGGGTGAACCATTAAAAGAAATATACAAAAAAATGACAAATTTTCCAGACGAACTAACGGATCGTATCCACGAACCGCATCGAAGACGCCTCGCATCGATCATCTTCCGTCTTAAACTTTGTCAGCTATCATAAAAGAGTTCTTAATAGAGCAATTGCTAAAAATTAAATTTTACAAGATATCATAAGTAAAACTTTTAAACTATAGGATTGGCTGTAAGTACTAAATCTTAATATGGAAAATGAAGAACTAATTAGTACGCCGATGACTCAGAGTGTTATCATGGGTGACTACGTGCGGGGCGGGGGGAAATAATAGGGAAATTCCAAATGGCTTCCAAATCTTCGAGTGGGGAGATGAGACCAATCAGCTATGACATATCAAGTGGTGGGAAAGAAGTAATGAATCTCTTAACATGGAGAGGGTCCTTTGACCGTCTTTGATTGTCTTGAATATTAGTCATAGTTGCCAGGTCTAGAAAATTCCCTATCTAGTAATAAATAGCAGAAAATTTAAATCAATAAAGGTAAACTTTATTCGGAAAACATATTTTTTAGACAAATTTTTTTTTTTTTTTTGTTTTATTTTTGTTTCCCAAGTTGGCATTTGTAATAGTATCATCAGAAAATACCTTTTAATAACTATACACTACTTAAAACAAAATTATAAAAAAATATTTGAATAAAAGTAATTATTACATTTTTTTTTTTTTTTTTTTTTTTTAATTTTTCTGTCTTTCTTGTGAGTTTATTTAGGATAATTAGGGTATGCACTGGACATGTAATTTTCAGTCGGCCGACTATTTAGTTGCAAAAGTGAAACAATACATTTTATGGAGGGCCGATCGGGCAATAATTTGATACATTGCGTAGCGCTTAGGCTATGCCGCTGACAGATAATTTAATCGGTCCGACTATTTAGTTTGCATATTATTTGTAACCAATATATTCTTATGGATATATATGAATATATTCTTATGGTCCACGTGCAATCAAATAGTCGGCGATCGACTTTGATAATATTATTGTTTTCACCGTTTTGCAACGTAAATTATCGCCGACTAAAAAATTTAGGTCTGCGCGTAGGCTTGTTTTATCGAATTTCCCTCCACAGTCAAGTCAGGGAATTCAAAAAATGTCTTGTTGTTTCAAATAATAGTTTTTTTTTTTTTTTTTATTATTATTATTAACTAGCGATTCTCTTTTAAATGTCATTTTTCTTTATGTCGAACTTTAAACCAAAATTCTAACCAGAAAACGAAACTATTCTAACTAATGATATTATTTGAACAATATGCTATTAGTTATGCAGAGGTTGTTAGAGGAAGTTTATCTGGCAACACTGAGTGCAGTCTCGAATTATCATCGGCATCGGAGTCGATTTGTGTTCCCACCATGCTCATTCTTAATCCCGCCTACACGTTTACGAACTGACAATACTTATACTACTTATACTTTATTTTGCGTCTCTCTCTGTCAACTGGTCGTCAATTGTATATTATAATTCTTCTGCCTATCGCATTAAAATCCTATATCACAGTAAATTAAATGCTCAAGGACTGTAATATATATACTATATATATAATATATATATATATATAGTAATATATATATAGTATATATATTTATTATCTATGTGTAACTATATAAGTGTGGCCAGTGTGGTGTTGTCGTGTGGGTCCGTCTGGCGTAGTCGGTATAGTCCTAGTGAACACTCAAGATAAAACATTTGCATTTATCGATTCAATGGGAAATACAGAATTTAAAACTCGACTATATTTAGAAAAATTTCAAAATTTTCTAAGAAGGTATAATCAATATTACTAATCAAATATTTTATTTGATAATGTAAAATTGGTTAATTATAAACATGTAGCTCAAAGAGATGGATATAATTGTGGCCCGTTAATAACATACTATTTTGACAAAATAAGCCGAAATGAATCACCAAATGAAGAATGTAATTTAATTAAGTATAGAAAAAAGTTAAAGATGATATTATTACAATCGGCGGAAAATATGGAAAACAAGTGCGTCTTTTCTGCAAGAAAAGCAGGAGAATACTCAGCACAATGCCAATACTGCAAAAGAAAAATGGATCTTAAGTGTTTTAAAACAGACACACATGCATGTTTAAAAAACAATATGTGTGAATTATGCGAATTGTATTAAATCTCTAAAAAAGGGACATCCCACTAAACCAATTTATTTCAGATTAATAATGTTAAATAAAAAAGGTATCAAAAATACTTTTTTTCAAATACAATTGCTCCGATTAATAAAAAAAATGTTATATGGTTAGTGGGAAATATTGCAAACCATTTATAAACTAGTTTTATATCTTTTCTAAAGACTCGATAATATGCTTTTCTTAACCATTATGTTTGTATGTATTTTTCGAAAAAATAAGTAAAACTTCAAAAATACATTTGTTAGTATACGCAGTTTTAGAGAAAATCGGAAAAACGGTATAAACAAATTAGCTGCTGACGAAAATACCGAAAACTAAATCGATCAAGAACACGCCACTGGGGGATTATTATTAGTCTAGTGGACCCCTATAATCCCTGAAATTTTGATCTTGTTAGTATACGCAGTTTTCGAGAAAATCGGAAAAACGATATAAACAAATTAGCTGCTGACGAAAATACCGAAAACTAAGTCCATCAATAGAGAACAACGGCATATGGTCGAGTCGGCCGCTGCTGGCACCACAGAACAGGCTGGCACGTATACGTAGACGTAAAGAATCTTTTACGTGTATAAAAAATAAAAAATATAAGAAATGCGCATGCGTACGTAAACGTTTACGTGTTTGTAGGCCGACTCGACCGTATGCCGTTGTTCTCTATTAACACGAAAATGTGTGCTTCTAGTTAGTAGTGATATAAATCATGACCTTTTTTTTGTTGTTTCGGTCGATATGATAGTAACCAATTGTTGCTAAAGGTAGTAGTGCTAGTACTATCATAAATGAATTAGTTTTTTATTTTTTTTTAATTTTGGTTACATTAGTATAATGTATACATATTTTATAAAATTACATACACTAGGCGTGACAATTTGAAATTATAATAATTAATCCGATATAAAAATATCGGTAATAATTTATTAACATAATGAAGCATACTTCGTTTTAGTACTATTTAAATATTAATAAAATTCTCCCGCAAGAAATTGTATGATTATTTCATATTAAGTTAAGTCGCCCGACGCCACTGGCCCTTCGGCTATGTTCGGCAAATCGGCCGCTATATTTTGGCTGCTAAGTTCACATCAGTCTGTATAATATCGTATGATCGAAAAAAAATGGCGTCCAATTGGCTTGGAAATGACGAATCGATGACATTTCCCATATAATTTTACATATAAAATGACAGCGATCTTCATTTCATAGCCATCGCTGACGCCGTTTTTATTGCTTAAAAATTGCGTTAAAATGCTTTTAATATGTTTTGTACCACATCCAAACCAAACTATTTTTAATAATTCCAAGTAGTATTTTCAATATCCTTTATTATAATTAATGTTTGAATCTATAAATAATGCTACTCAGCATGGATTTCTCCAGTGGCGTAGGGAATTATAATCAGAAAAATACAATTTCTGCAACAAACATTTTTTTATATATTTTACATGTAAAAAAATATATAAAGTATTGTTATCAAATATGTAAAATAATTGTAAACTATAAAAAAATTAAAAATTCTAGTGATAAAAAATCTATATGTATAGTTGTTATATATAAAACTTAAATTTACCTGCCAAGATTTGCTGGGGGTGGATAAACTTGTGGTGGGCTACTTATTACTACATATATTTTTTTAAATATTCTTTCAAAAAATTTGCTAATTTAGGTGTATAATAATAGTTTCAGTGAGTAATTAATAAAAATTTAAAAATAAATAAAATAATGCAAAACCTCTAGAATTGTTTATTTTTTTGTGGAAAATTGGGATATTCTTATGATTGAAGGTAACAAATATTAAAAATTACATTATTCATTGAATCCGTACGCAAGTGTGAAGAGGAATGGCTAGATTCATTATTATACCATATGGTCGAAAAAAAACGACGTCCAGTTGGCTTGTAAATGACGATCGACGACATTCCCCATATAATTTTACATATAAAATGACAGAGATCTTCATTTCATAGCTATCGCTGATGCCGTCTTTTTTCGATGTCGTTTTGTATAGTTTGTATAATTTTTATGTCATTTTATATGTAGAATTATATGGGAAATATCATCGATCGTAATTTACAAGCCAACTGGACGTCGTTTTTTTTTTATTATACGGTATAATAATGAATCTAGTCAATTCCCTTCACACTTGCTGACGGAGTCAATGAATAATGTAATTTTTAATATTCATTTGTGAAATTGTCATTTCCAAACAAACAAGCCGCAGTTTTTTGCGATCATACAGTATATATGTATATACACGTTTAAAACATATGTTATTACATTATTTTTTATTTAATTATACATTATACACACGTTAATAAATAAATAATTGTCTTGATAATCAGTCCACTGTGACTGTTAAATAAATTTTTTGTCATACGCTCCCAAAAACAGCTATTTTACGGACTCATTTCAGTCCGTAAAATGTTTCTTTTTCGGCCTAGGCCGTAAAGGTCGTCATGGCAACCTTTATGGACTAAAATGTCTAAATTCGTTATTTGGTTGTTTTATTTTGTCATTCGAAATTTGTCACAAAATCACATAAAATTATACATATATTTATAATTAAATTATTAAATACTAACAATATCAAAAGCTAAGTTATTTGTTTAAAAGTAAGTACCTAGGTACCTATTTAAAAAGAGGCTTTTAAATTAAAATATTCTTAAATTACAGTCACAAACAAGACATAATCATGTGGTACATTTTTTGGCCTAAGACAAGCATATTTTCTATACAACTCAACTGGATTGACAACGTTCCCTTCGTTCACCACCGGAAACACTCTTTTGATATTAGTTTTTGTATCCGCAAGGGTAACTAAAAGGCAGCTGTTGTCTTTTTCTATGATGTCTTGCACTCGTAGAGAGTACAATTCTTCTCTTCTACATGCTCCACAAAGGCCAATGACAAGAGCTACCTAAAAATCAAATACAATGGAATAAGAAACCATCTATATATTTTAAAAATCATTATCGCAAACTTACCTTAGTAAGTAAATAAGTTTCATCACTAGCCGTGGCCAAAAAATCACCGATCTCTTTTATGGACAAAACCTTAGACTTTTTAGGCTCGTAACCAACCGAATTCCTCTTCAAAAAGCAATAAGTTTTGGAAATTTGTCAATATAAATATCTTCTTTAACACTTAACACTGCTCTCAGCATGGAATATTTCGACCAAATTGACGATGGTTTGAATGTTTGTGACTGTAATTTAAGAATATTTTAATTTAAAAGCCTCTTTTAAATAGGTACCTAGGTACTTACTTTTTCGTGGAAATAATTTAGCAATACATCTTCATTTACAACGAATACGCCATTTTTGTCTTTCCATTTATTAAAAACATCATATTCTTTCTGGTAAATGGCACGAGACTTCACAGGAAGTAAATCCAACACGATTTCTTTGGCCTTATTAGCAATATGTTCGGGATTTTGGAACATTTTAAAATTGTTGATGAATTTGTGTGATTTTGTGACAAATTTCGAATGACATGTCAAAATGCGATGAAATAAACAAACTCGTTACTAAGATATGAATTTATAAGCCAACTTTTTCAAACATTATAATTTCAAATATGGAAAATTTGCAAATATGCGTTCTAAAAAACTGTAAAAAGCGTATGACAAAAAATAGTGTATGTAACACGTACCTAAATTATGTTTTTTAGGACTCATCTACTATTTCGTAATGTACTACTATTTCGCAAACAGTAATGATTCGTCCTAAAAAACATCATTTTAGGTACTAGTTACATAAATAGCTATTGCATTATCGACTTAGATATTCTAATATTATAAAGGTGAGACTATAAAATACAAAATTGTATATGCATTACTCAAAAATGAACGATATATTAGTTTACGTTTTAATAAATATTTTGCACCGTCTAGATACAAGGTACAAGCTAATTTCTGATGCTACGCCATTGGAGAATTTCGCGTGGTGAGAACTTGCCTCACTTTCAGCTGCCGTGTTACCTGTCCCCTCTCTTTCCTTGTCTAAGGTTATTTATGATATAAGTGCTAAAAGTGGTATTTTATTTTGTGAGAAGGGAAGCCTGTGACACGAAGCCGAAGACGGAGTGTCCCATCCCTTCGAACAAAATAAAATCACTTTTAGCACACATATCATAGGTACACTATTTTTTCTACAAAGTTTATGATACTAGGGTAACAATTATCGCTTCAGTGTTAAAGGTAAATCACGTGACTTACTTTTAGTACCAGTGCTAAAAGTAAATGACTTTTACCATCAGTGACATAATGTCACATTTTAGGCACTGACAGCATGCGTTAAAAATTACATTTTTATTGACGTTTGTAGAAAAAAGGGACTTGTGCAGAACAGGTCCCCACGAATTCAAGGCTTTTTTAATTTTTAATGCGGATCCCATAGTTAATGGAATAGTTTAAAAGAAAAAAATTGTTGGATGAACCACTTTTTCTAGGAAAAAAGATAATTAAAAATCCAAAATTTTCACTACATTTCAATGCGAAAACTCCCTATTCCTATTAGAACCTTCGTAAAGCGAGTAAAATACAAGGTTATGCACAGTGTTGCCAGACTCACCCTGTGTAAAATTGATGAAAACGTTCGACTTTATATTCGTTTTTTTTTGCAGTTAGTACATACTTTACTACTTACTAAACGACGCAAAACAAAAAACAATATAGAAATAAATTGACATTAAAATCATTACGTAATTTAATAATATTAATTAATTTGTGCGTTGAAGAGCAATCAAAACACGCGTAAGCTTCAGTTGTATTATGGCAACTTTAATGTGCGACTAGAAGCAATTTTGGGTCCGTAACACTTTAGTACAACAGAGATTAAGCATTTTTTTGACAAATAAGGACTTCAGCAGGGGTGTTTTAGAGAATAAAAAAATAACTGTAAAAGTTATAAAAATGTGTCCTAGAAAACTATAAAAAATATTTCTGTAAAAGATATAACAGATAATAAATCGAAAAGTAATTGTAAATGTTATAAAACTACGAGTATATAAAAATATCTATTCATCAATTTAAATGTTGATCCGATTTTTGAAGTAATTTCGTGTGAATCCAGTAGACCGCTAAACGCAGGGATTTATTTTAAAATTTATGTATAAATGACAAACATTCGCTGTTCGAATACATATCATTCGCAGTCTAGTGCAGAACTAGGTTCTTCTGATATAGAGACTATATCTTCATTCCCGAGAATCTATAATAATCGTTATCAGGAAATATGTTGTTTTATATTTTTTTTGAAATGGTTGTATTTTTCCAAATTCTTACCGACATTTTGATCTGCAGTAAGTATTTTACACTTTGACATTAGATACTACTAATTTCATTCTCGACTTAAGAATATTTCCGAACAATAGTGTATTGTTTTATTAGGAGTAAAAATTATACTTTTTTTGATGATGCTGTACCTTTGAAGGACCATCGTAAAGCTATTCCGACGTTACAAGGAAGCACAAAAAGTACATTTTTACTCCTAATAGAACATACATACTATTTTTTTAAAACATTATAAATAAATTTTAATCAATTTCAAACATTGCAAATAATATAAACAGTAATCGAGCAACAATTTGTACACTCGTTGAATTTGACACTTAATATCAGTTTAAGAATATATTTTTGTAGTATTGTGCTTAGGCGTAACATTGCTTTACTTTTATACCTAGGCGTTAAAATGACAAAAATTAATACTTTTGAGTGGTTTGAAAAAAAATCCTTTTGATCTGAAGCGAGCGACTTTTTGCGAAATATATTGGTAACCGATGTGAAAAAATGACAAACGCACCCTAGAATTATTAATGTTATCGATAACGGGCAGAGTTATAAAAATTTAGCCATTTAGGATAGAACTTTAATTGGAAATAAGTCCTAGTCATTTCGAAATCCGATTTAAATATTGTTTTGAATTAAAATCAAAAAAATCTGATTTAAATCAAATAAATCCTATACCAGGTTTGGAAATAATAATTTCCAACCCTGGTAAAAACCAACCAACCCCACCAAATAACCACCTAACCAATGCATTAACACCCCCCAAATAACTAGGCTAACCAATGCATTAACACCCTCCAAATAACCAGGCTAACCTAATTGTGCCTAATGACAAAACTTCATTGATTACGCGTCGAAAAATAGTATATATTTAAAAAACTTATATTTTCGTAGAACCTGAAAAATCCGCAAATTTTATTACATAAATTGCTTTAAATAATCCACACTAACGAATAAGCTATTGTCGGTACGAATAGCAGCGTTCAATTTTTGTTGCACTAAAGTCATAGATAAAAGACTTAAACTATTAAATAGATAGACAACTTATAATACATTTCAGTTTTATTATACAAGGGCGCCTCTGGTAGACGGAGGAAGAAATACTAATGGAAGGGAGGCGTGCGGGGAAGGGTTGTTTTAGTTAATTTAAAATAAATTTAGACATGCATGTAAGAACACTTTCTGTGCTTTTAATTAGGTCGAACATATTATAAACGATAAATCAACTGAATTAAAAGCATACAAAATGTTCTTATATGTCGGATATTAATTAAAAAATATATTAAAAAGACTAGAAATAGTATATATTAGGTTGTTACAGTTATAATTTAAACTTTGGCGGTTTTCAGCAAATAGCAGGCAGTTTTACATAATTTTCCTCCCTTTGAAGTGAATTGGAAACGGCTATATAATTTTGGTGTAGGCAAGATTCCCAGTTTGTTTCCGTTTGGGATCTGAAATAATAAAAACAAATTAAATTAGATGTAATCATCTGCTGATTATGCTAAAATAAAAGGCGCGTCCTTAATTCCTTACATACCACCGTGCGGTACATTCCTTACATGCACCGTAAAAAAAATTAAATAACTGCTCTGCCAGTAGCATTTATTAGCAGTACTAATTTAAAAAATCTATAACTGTAAGTAGATATGTTTAATTTACTTACCATTGTATCCTTCGGAAACCAGGTGTACAACAATTAAACTACATGATAAAAATAATTAAGAGTTATTACAAAACACAAATTGTCCCACCATTTTTAAAAAACATTGTCTAAAACAGAATACTGGCAAAAAATCTGAAGGAATTTAATTTTACAATAATTCGACAAATCAAAACGAAATCAAACCGTAAAATAACAACAAAAGCGTCTCTGAGTGACAGTTAAAAATCAAATTTTATTATTGTCAGATATTGACATTTGCATTGTTAATATTGACAGTTTTAATATTTTGCGCCTCTGCATCTCGGAGGAAAAACTATTTTTAATGATACTGTCATTTCCATTTAAGTTTCCCAGCCATGACTAAAGTGATAGCTTACCGGGTGGGGACGGGGACCTATTGTGCACCAGAGCCAAATGAACTTTTAGTCACGTGATTAAGCTTGACCGGCACAGCTTTATCCACTTTTATATATTTTCTTTTAATCAAAATACATTAAGAAACAAAAATATATTTTAATTATAAATATATAAACAGTTATTACCTATTTACATTAACAAAACTCACCTTCTTAACGGCACTTAAGGGACATAAAGAGGTCCATTACTACCGCTTTCCCATTCAGAATACTATAATAATGTTGCGATGAGTTTTTTAAGGCTTGTCCGTTTTAATTGTAATGTTTTCTTGTACACTTTACATTAAAAGACACTAGCTTCTAAAAAGAACAATGGTCGACTGCAAGGTCTGCCAGTAAACATTTTCAAGCTTAAGGTATCACAACACTATTTAAACCAGAATTTAAACCAAAAACTCGTAATACAAAACTGAAGTGACAAAACGAATGACAATGTCGAGAAATAAATAAATAAATGCGGTAACTTTACATTTTTTACAACAGAGCTACCATCTGAATCCCCAGCGCGAAATTTAAATTCCAGTTAGTCAGCACGGCACCGAATATGTTCATGGTTGCCTGGTTGGCAACAGTGAATTTGAAAATTGCGCCCTCGATTACGTATAACTAAAAGTTTAATTGATATGAAATTATAGCAAACTAGTGCTATATAAAAATTATTATTAAAGTTTTGTAATTAATATTTTTAATATAACATATTTTTAACATACGTATAATAATAATAACTATACATTAATTTCTTGACATTTGTTTGTGTAAATTTCTTTAAATTTTCTTTAACTTTCTTTACGATTTGATATATTATTAAAATTTTAATTGTTTTTTTAATGGTAAAATTATAACAACTTTTCAATATTGGGTATTTTTCTATTAAAATTTAGTCATCTCTTAAGCACATTATTTCATAATTTACCTCAAGTTTATAATTTCAAAAAAACAAATATAAAAGAAAAAATAATATCAAATAATAATATGTATATGCTCTTTTTTGTAGTAATTTGTAAATTTACTAAACAGTGTTTAACATTTTTTAGGGGAACACGGTGAATGTAGACAATTTAGAAAACAGGGGCAAAAATTTAACTGTACGATTGGAGAGGATGGATGAGGTAAGTGTCAAATGAATATTATTTTACCTAATATTAATGCAGGGTCGGACTGGCCATATAGTCAAGGTGGCGACTCCAGAGTCCGCGGGCCCCTCTGTCTTAGGACCTACATGTAAAATGGTTCATTATTTTTACTTAAATATAAATGAACCAAAAAAAGTGGTGGGCTCCAGCCTCCGCAGACCTCCCTGTCTTAGGACCTGCATGTAAAATAGTTCATTATAGAGGGTGCTACAAATTCGAGATACGAGCATTGGTATCTCGGTAACCGTAATAGATATGAACATGGTTAAATTGGGGCAAAGTTGCCGCTTTGGGATGTTCAATAAGATGCCATCAAAAAAGTTTTAAAAATTTTTAGTTTTTTGGAAAAAACGGATTTTTTGAAAATCAATTTTATTTTTTCCTGTCGTTACTTTTTAAAAAATCAAAAAACTAATTGCATATTATAGTCACTTTATTAGGGCTATCTGATAGTATTTTTAGATTTTCAAATTAGCTGATAATTTGTGAGATACAGAGCCCAACTCAATTTTTTTAAATACGGATCTGCATTTTTTATTTGAGGTTTTGAAAGAACTCGGTCTCCTGAGTACAACCATATGCCACACTTTATACTTTTTTTTTGTTTTGGGTTCTTTAACAACAACAAAACTATTTAATTATTAAAAAAATGTCTATACCTATGTGGCGGATTCATCTCTCCAAAAAAAACAAAAAGAAACATTAATTAATTATTATTATATTTTATTTAATTATTATATAAATAATTATTATTTAAAATAATTTCAAGTTCGACTCTGGTTTTTTAAATTATTTAATCTGATTATATTCATCTCAACAATATTGTTCAGCGCTAATTAACGTTGAATAAGTAAAATCGAGCCTATTGGAAGATTCAAATAAATAATATCCAGGTCAGCAATTTAAAGATATTATTTTTAACTTTTTTTATTGTGAATTTGAAATCTCAGTGTGCGATCTAATAATGCATAATATTAGGTTAGTATACAGTTATTATAACTAGTTTCTAATGCTCTACATGTTCCAAAGGGTTACCCCCCTTCCTATTGATCAAATTTATTTTTCCTTCTATTTAATTTATAGTTCTTTGAACTTTCTTCTTATACTTCCGAATCCATTTTGTACTCTTTATTGTTAATGACTTCACTTTTACAAATGATGTCAAGTAATGTCGCCCCGCCCCTTTGCGACAGGTCCATGAATCTCCTAGCCATTATATTGCTCTACCATTTCCAAATTTTTTTCATTATATTTATATTATTTATTTTAAATTTATTATTTTTAAATAAAATGAATACATTAATTTAAACATGAATTTACATTTGGAACAATATATTTCTTTATAAATCTTGTTGGCATACAGTCAATACAGTCAATACAGTGTGAGTCTTTAAATTATTTGGAATAAAAATAATACAAATATAATAAAATATAAACAATCAAATCATTTCCTCAAAATCAAATGCAATAATATTGTATTTGATTTTCCGTATTCAATGATTTACGCCACGTCATTGTTAAGTTTGAAAGCTTATCAATATTGTAACGATGAATAGATTAAATATTTAAAAAAAAACAGAGCCAGACTTGAAATTAGTTTAAATAAATTGTGTTTAAATGTCCGAAACAAAAAAAAATAAGTGTGGCCTATCATTGTACTCAGGAGACCGAGTTCTTTCAAAACCTGAAATAAAAAGTGCAGGTCCGTATTTAAAGAAATTAAGTTGGTCTCTGTATCTCACAAATTATCAGCTAATTTTAAAATAAAGTGGCAATGAGTAATGTGAGTCCAGTATGA
This sequence comes from Sitophilus oryzae, assembly GCF_002938485.1. Classification (NCBI taxonomy): domain Eukaryota; kingdom Metazoa; phylum Arthropoda; class Insecta; order Coleoptera; family Curculionidae; genus Sitophilus; species Sitophilus oryzae. The sequence continues at coordinate 79,615 of NW_022145629.1, read as the reverse complement.
GAATGTGCAATTAGTTTTTTGATTTTCTAAAAAGTAACGACAGGAAAAAATAAAATTGATTTTCAAAAAAATCAGTCTTTTCCAAAAAACTCAGCAATCCTTGAAATTTTTGAAACTTTTTTGATGGCATCTTGGTGAACATCCCAATACGCAACTTTGCCCCAATTTAACCATGTTCGTAATTATTACGGTTACCGAGATACTAATGCTCGTACCTCGAATTTGTAGCACCCTGTATATTCTTAAATGAAACAGAAAAAAGTGACGGTAATATTCTGACTATTCTGAGGTTATCCCCAATTTTTTTTTCGATTAACAATATTTACATTTGCATTGCATTACGGGTAGATTTTAAACACTAACAACAAATTAGTAGGAAAAAATTGACAAAAACGTAATAAATAACACGCAAAATAATACGCCAAAAAAATCCACCCGAGCCTTTCTGGCCCAGTCCGTGCCTGTAGGTATTAATGTTAATATTATTAATAACATTTATATAGCAAACGGGAGCTCTATAAAAATTATTATCTAACACTCAAACAGTTAACGTTTAAATTAGTCACACTTTTATCACTCGTAACAGGTCACAGAGTGCAAACAATATCTTTAATCCGAATATCAAATATTTTAGAGAATTCAGCAGGTTTGCAAATTTTTATAACAGACACAATTAAAACTTCCGGCTTAAATAAAATTCAACCTTGTTTAAAAATACCGTTTTTCCCGGATAACCCTGTTCTTTGTGTGGCATCTACATTAATAATCTATAAAGAAAAAACTATGAGCTATCGAAAATCAGATCAGGACTTTTTGTTTTTAACATACAAAAGTCCACATGGGGTTGCCACAAAACAATCTCTTAGCCGCTGGATCAAGGGTTCTCTAAAAGAAGCGGGAATAGATATTAATAAATTTAAACCGCACTCGGTTAGACACGCTTCTACATCGAGTGCACATAGGCAGAGGACTTTCTGTTCAGTGCATCATGCAAACAGCAGGATGGACTGAACAAACCCACATTACGCAATTTTATAACAAGCCGATATGCGATAACACCCAGTTTGCAAAAATAATTATAGCATCGGCACAGACATAAGAATTAGTGTTTCGTTCATTACTTTATTTTTGTTAAACAATTAGGTTACTTTATTTTTTGTTAAACAAACAAAATAGGTTTAGGCTATAAGTTTAATAACATATAGTTAATTGTATTAGTTATAAGAATTTTTGTTTCTATGGTTAATGTTCTACTTATACATGAATAGTTTAATAAAAAGTGTTAGATTTTCGTTTGAGTGTTAGATTTTTTATAATTAATATTCTTAATATTAATAATAACCAACTATATAGCAATTTCTTAATATTCGTTTATGTAAATTTCTTGATATTTCTTTCTTTAAGATTCTAAATATTATTTTTTTAGTGGTACCTAAATGTATAACAATTTTTCAGGAAATTATGGGTAGCTTTCTATAAAAGTTTAATCATCTTATAACCGATTATTTCATTTTACCTCGTCAGGTTCATAATTTAAATTTACAAACAAATATAAAACAAACAATATATTAAATATGTAACTAATACTCCTTTTTGCAGGAATAAGTGCCGATGGCAATTAAACAAAACAATTATAATGAATTTACTAAATAATTTTTAATATATTTTAGGAGAACGCGATGGATGATGGTAGGGGGGAGGATAATAATTTAGGACAGCAGAGAGGAGAAATTGCTAGCGGCCGGTCGATTGAAGTAAGTATTGGATGATTCTATTTCCATAAATAAAATATCGATAATATTTATATAGCAATTCACTGCTACAACACATGAATATTACTATTATTATAATTATTACTAATAATAATATTAAAATTTATATAGCCACTTTCTGGTTATACAGAAAAATAAAACCTACCTACTTAATTAAAACAAAAGCTGGAACGACATATTTCTTTGAATTGTTTGAGGATTGTTGGTATAAATTGCATCTTATTGTTCTAAAATCTGAAAAAAATGACGTAATCACCTCAACACTACAATTAAAATTTTTATAGATATTTTATAAATATTTTTAAGCAATTGCATACATTACTGTAGCGTTTTTTAAACCACTACCACTGCGAACGGCAGCTTTTCATCGGAGAGCAGTCGTGGATAAGGTATTTCACTAGAGAGAAAATTAATCAGTAATAATTAACAAAAGATATATAGATATTGGGCGCCAGGCATGTACAGAGAAAGAAAACACAGTTGTGTAATACTTAAAACTAATGACTATATTTATTCATGACGTTCTTTGCTGATACATGACATTGTAGAGTTCTAGTAAATATATAGTGGTTATATGTCAAAGAAAGTGGTGGTAGGAGTCGTACTAAATATCAATGAAAACAACTACGATAAAATACAGGACATGTAAAGTTTAAGAGAAAATATGAAATGTAGCATTACTTTAATTAATTTGATATATTCCATATGATGCTAAATCGAAGATGTTACACCTGTAGATTCTAGAATCTATGTTTGATTATCCATCTATTAAAATAGTGCAATAATATCTATAAAAGTAATACCATTACAAGATGTTGTAGCGTTTTTTAAACAACTACCACTGCGAACGGCAGCTTTTCATCGGAGAGCAGTCGTGGATAAGGTATTTCACTGGAAAGAAAATTAATCAGTAATAATTAACAAAAGATATATAGATATTGGGCGCCAGGCATGTACAGAGAAAGAAAACACAGTTGTATATTACTTAAAACTAATGACTATATTCATTCATGATGTTCGTTGCTGATACATGACCTTGTAGAGTTCTAGTGAATATGTAGTGGTTATATGTCAAAGAAAGTGGTGGTAAGAGTTGTACTAAATATCTATGAAAACGACTATGATAAAATACAAGAAATGTAAAGTTTAAGAGAATGTATGAAATGTAGCATTACTTTATTAATTTGATATATTTTATATGATGTTAGAGTGCAATAATAATATCTATAAAAAAGTAATACTATTACAAGACATAATGCAATGAAACCTAAGATCTAAATTATATTTTAACTACTAAATCGATATGAATGTTCTTAACAATCTAACCACTCAACATAGTCTATACGATATTATTTAAGATGTACATTATTGTTTAAGACTGTAAATGTTTTAAATGTTAAATGCAAAACTATAACTTAAATCTACACTTAGCTGTTCTTTATGCAATCCTGCTTAAAACAGTAACATCGTGAGGTGGTCTCGCATTTCTCTGTACTCAGCCATCCAACACAACCAAAGGGGCCAGAATGAGGACACCATGACTTGATACACCCGTAACTAACTAGCTTATAGCTGGGAACGAAGCAGCATGGGACTCAAGCTACATCCACGCTGTGGCACTTATATGTAGGAAAAAAATCATTCTTACTGGGGACACTCGTCCACAGGACATCTGTACATAAGATAATGTCTGTACATAAGACACTATCCGTACCTTGGACCCTCGAACTACTTCCGAGGGCTCACTAAATAATAAAGAACCTGTCCTTCCTTCCATGTGACATTCTGGAGGACAAAAGAAAAGGGACGCCAACGTGCCAGCAAAACACAATTACAAGTTAGATTGGGGCATCCGCAACTCTACCCTGTAGCTTCGAAATAGCAGCTGATTCAGATTACACAGCAAGATTTAAATAATCACCATTTCTCAAAAACTGGGACTAATGGCGTCTGACAGGCCAAACAGTCTAACCAAAAGTGAAGTTAAATCCCAGAGAGTTGACAGAAGCGATGTTGACAGCGCGCGCCTCCACAGAGCGATAACAGGGTTGTGTCAAACGAAAACAGGGTTGTGGACTAGAGAACGTAAAAATTCGTCAAATAAATCATCAGGCCCGAACGATACGGAATCGGGTGACGATATGCCAGACATCATATATTTAAATTGAAACAATGAAACCTAAGATCTAAATTATATTTTAAAGATTATATCGACATGAATGTTCTTAACAATCTAACCACTGAACATAGTCTGTACGATATTACTTAAGATGTACGTTATTGTTTAAGACTGAAAATATTTTAGATGTTAAATGTAAAACTAGAACTTAAATATACACTTAGCTGTTCTTTTATGTAACCTTGCTTCAAACAGTAGCAGCGTGAGGTGGTCTAGCATCTCTGTACTGTCTGTCGGCGATCCTGTTGGTCAAAACAACAAAAGGGGCCAGATTGAGGACACCATGAATCCTTACAGTACTTAGAAATGGGAGTGAAGCAGCATGGGACTCAAGCTACATGGACGCTGTGGCAAGAATGAAGAAATTAGATGTAAGAAAAAATCGTTCTTACTGGGGACACTCGTCCACAGGACATCTGTACATAAGATAATGTCTGTACATAAGGCACTACCCGTACCTTGGAAATAGTCCGTACCTTGGACACAGTCCGTATCTTGGACCCTAAAAATATGAAACTCTTGTTTAAAACCAAACAAGGTCTAATAAACAAAATAAACCTACCTCGAAATACTTCCGAGGGCTCAATAAATAATAAACAACATGTCCTTTCTTCCATGTGACATTTTGGAGGACAAAAGAAAGGGACGCCAACGTGCCAGCAAAATACAAATACAAGTTGGGACATCCGTAACTCTACCCTAAAAATATTCAATAATAATATCGAATCTAAAAGGATAATATTTCATCTTTACCTGTTGCTTCGAAATAGCAGCTGATTCAAATTATACAGCAAGATTTAAATAATCACCATTTCTAAAAGCTGGGATACAACAGAGCGTCAAAACGAAGTGAGGTTAAGCACGGAGAGTTGACAGAAGCGATGTTGACAGCGCGCGCCTCCACAGAATAGTAACAGGGTTGTGTCGAACGATAACAGGGTTGTGTCGAACGATAACAGGGTTGGCGACCAGGGAACGTAAAAATTACGCGTCAAATAAACTATCCGGCCTGAACGAGAGGGAATCCGGTAATGATAGGCCAGACATCATATATTATATATAAAAAAGACATGTAACGAACTAAAAACGTTACACTGCCCTCCTCCGAAAAGAAAAGAAATGGACCTGTAAGGTACACTTTCTTTTTCACAAATCTGGGGATGGTAAAAAAATCAAAAGAAGAAAATTATTTCGTGAATTTCAGAATAGACGAAACCCATTTGAAAATTGATCAGGTTCTCAAAAAGGAAGCGGTAAACCAAAATAAAAACGAAAAGTACCAGTAAAGAATATATGATGCAGGAGATAAAAAAACTAAAGGTTTAAAATTACTAAAGTCAGTTTATGACAGTCACTGGATATGCCGTAAAGTACAGAGATACTCGACCACTGTTCACTAAAATAAAATAATATGGAGGTACATCAGCTAGTATGGTACGCAAGATTAATTACTGCTATAATTAGGTGTTTTATAACGATATAGGTGTAAATTATCGATAACTCAGGCTAGACAAGTGCAGACTCAAAATTAATAACGCTATGTTCTAAAACAACGCGACTCAACAATAATTAAAGAGAACGTCGATCCATTCATGGTATCGATACGTCTCGGTTTATAACCTTGGTGATAGTTTCTGAAACCAACATTCTAGTTCATGTCAGATCAACTACGCCAGAGAAGGAACACTACAATACTAGAGCAGATAGAGGTATATAACGGCCGGTAACCTAAAACCAAAACAACCAAACAAATTTACTGTGCAAGTACAAACCTTCTCTCGGACGGAATGAACAATACTAACAACGCCAGACAAGGAATTATATGGAACTAGAGCAGTTAAAGGTTGACGACGGTCGGTACTACAAGACCAAGACAACCAGACAAATATACTGTTCCAGCTCAAACCTTCTCTCAAACGGAATGTATCATACTAACAACGTCAGACAAGGAATTACAGACTAGAGCAACAGAGGCTGAAGAAGGCTAACCGAGCCTAAACACCTCAACAAAATTTGCACTAGCTCAACCCTTCTCTCCAACGCAGTGACTGGAACCAACAACAACAAAAACCAGAGATAATCACCAAGAGACAGAACTGTAAAGAAAAGTTAAAATGAAATGAATATGGAAAAATAATAGCCTACATCTGTCAGCATGAGGGGATGCACTGTAGTGTACATCAACTAAAATGGGATAAATAGAGCATATCTATAACAATACCCCAAAATGACTCTACATAAAAAAAATACAACTAAAAACCTTCTGAGCCTTAGCTCAGAAAGAAAGGAAAAACAAAATACGCATCGCCTAGGGTAGTTGACGGAAGGTCAACGCCCTGTCAAGCAAATGGCGACGGAACCCTAACCAGGTATGTCAATCAAATCGATTTAATAAAATGAATAAATATAAGTTTTACTTACCAAAGTAAAACCTATTAAATAGGTATTACGATAAAGTAATACTATACAGGTAATACCACATACGTAATACTATTCACGTAGTACCACGTACGTAACATCACCCATACAAAACCACACACGCAATACCATATACGTAGTATGTGGATAAGGTGTACGGAAAGAATTTCCGACACTCTCGATGTTTTGAGACTTACCACATACTACGGTGGCATTTGACGGACTCTTACCGTCACGAGGAACCCGTACATGGTTATTCTTTACTGTTGAGCATGCAACTAACCAGTAGCACTCAACTCGCCCACCATGTAGAGCGGATACGGGTGCCCCAAGGCCACAAACCATGACCATATGACAATCAAACAAACTCAAAGACTTACAGAAAACTGTAAAATCAAAAATCACAAAAATGTCAAACACGACACTGCTCAAAGCCAGACTCAAAAAAATCACAATTGCCAAACGCAAGTAAACTGTAGGGCTAAATAAAACTAACGAGCTAAAGATAAACTAAACTATACATAAGGGACTAAAATGATGAAATTGTCTCCATGACAACTCATCGGGCAAAACCAAACCAAGAACTATCTCACTGACAGTTATTCTAAACCAAAAAAGTGGTGTAATTGCTCGCGAAACAATAAACCTGGACTAAAAAACCAGAAAAACTAATAAAACAGAGCAATCATCATCTCGCTATGCACGCCACTAAGAAACTCAATGCATCTGCACATTCCATACAGTCACTGCCAAAATTCACAAAAAAAACTAAACTTGATATAGATGTCCCAAGACAAAAATATCTCACAATACAAAAAGATCTGAACATGACACAAGTGTCATCAAAAAAATATCTCTCCAAATAACGAGAAAACTAGAACTCCAACTAAACTCAACCTATTGACGCGTTTTGACACAGATATAGTTCTTCGGAAACATTGCATTGGCTATCAGATCTAGTAAAAACTATTAAAACCAGGCAACAGAATCCAAGAACAGAAATGTCAAACGTCAATCCTCCATAAACTTGAGTCACAAGCGCTAAATCGCTCAAATAACTCAAAAACTCATCATATCAAATGATGACAACACGTTAATGATCTTGGACGTCTCCAAAAAAAATCATTAACAACCAAAATGTTCACAGTAGCATCCTGCTAACTGTAAACCATAAATACGACAAATGCTCCCGCATGTGTCGTCTGCAACACTGCAAAAAATTTAATGTCCTCCTGACATTAAATCACTAAACGGTAAATGTCTGTATGAAAAGTTATTCGGCAGCTATCATAACAGAACAAGTACCAAACATTCCTTTGACACAGCTGTCAAAAGAAAACAAAACGATACCTCACGTATCAAATATGAGAAGTCCCCTCGTCATACACTCAAAAAACTCAAAGGATACACTTCCTGTATCAACATAACAGTCCTAGTATAACTGTCATAACCAAAAAAAACTCAAAATGTACCTAAAGTACTAAACAGGACAGTCTAACAACTGTCGATAGCAACTGACAACACTGAAGCTTCAGATGATGAAATATAGTGAATCGGATACTAAATAATAAAAAATTGGCATAAAAAACATTGGCATAGAAACCTGAAGGTAAACTAAACAATAAACGAGATGAGATTAACTCTAACGTACTTCTATAAGCAAAAAAATAACCCTAAATGTCAGTTTAGCAGCTCGCCCTAACAGTTATCGATAATCACAAAAACTTGTAAAATTAATTGCAATCAATTAATCAACACAAACAAAATCAAAATGGTCAAGTTGTGACCACCCAGTATTGTAAAATTATCAAAATAATCTCAACTAAGTATAACATTCAAAATTTATATCAAATTTCAAACACCTAGAGATATAAACAAAATTAAAGTCGAAAATTTAATGCTTGTCCACCCTGTATGGGGAAAATACAAACCAAAATGTCCGTATATATAAAGTTTCAAACTTTATCAAATGTCAAACACCTTGAAATTTAAAAAATTTCAAAGTCACAAAAAAGTATTGACCACCCTGTATAAGGAAGTCCCAACAATAGATAAACTTTCAAGTTTATCTACCAAGAAAAAAATTTAAACAACTATTAAAAAAAAATTTAACCCCAAAGAAAATTCAGGTCCAAGCATTAAATCTTGACCGCCCTGTATACCAGGTTCAAAAATATATCAAAACACACAGCTGACACATCTCCGTTATATGAAATTGTCCCAATTCCATAGACCCAAATAATAATAAATAGAAATATCAAAAATAAGAAAGAGAATCAAAACTTCTGTCTTAAATCGTACCAAGAAAACAACAACTGTTTCCTCCTCTGTATCATGCCAAAAAAAATTAAACTACAAAAATTAATTTAAGAAAATTAATCAGGAAAATTGTCAGACTCCAGTGAAATACATTACGAGTAAAAAATAAAACAGACTGACTGTCAAACTAAAAACAATAAAGTGTCAAATTAAAGGTTGTTTTATTTTCTCGAGGCCCCACGCTTATGGGTGCCAAATTAAGTGTAGCGTTTTTTAAACAACTACCACTGCGAACGGCAGCTTTTCATCGGAGAGCAGTCGTGGATAAGGTATTTCACTAGAGAGAAAATTAATCAGTAATAATTAACAAAAGATATATAGATATTGGGCGCCAGGCATGTACAGAGAAAGAAAACACAGTTGTATAATACTTAAAACTAATGACTATATTTATTCATGACGTTCTTTGCTGATACATGACATTGTAGAGTTCTAGTAAATATATAGTGGTTATATGTCAAAGAAAGTGGTGGTAAGAGTCGTACTAAATATCAATGAAAACAACTACGATAAAATACAGGACATGTAAAGTTTAAGAGAAAATATGAAATGTAGCATTACTTTAATTAATTTGATATATTCCATATGATGCTAAATCGAAGATGTTACAACCTGTAGATTCTAGAATCTATGTTTGATTATCCATCTATTAAAATAGTGCAATAATATCTATAAAAGTAATAACATTACAAGATGTAATGCAATGAAACCTAAGATCTAAATTATATTTTAAAGATTATATTGACATGAATGTTCTTAACAATCTAACCACTGAACATAGTCTGTACGATATTACTTAAGATGTACGTTATTGTTTAAGACTGAAAATATTTTAGATGTTAAATGTAAAACTGGAGATGGGGTCTGCAACCGTACATTATACACTGGATGTACACTGCTATAGTTCGACCAATCATCACTTATGGAGCACTAGTATGGTGGGAAGCGGTACTTAAAGAGACTAATAGAAAAAGCCTCACAAAAGTACAGCGATTAGCAGCTCTAGGTACAACTGGAGCAAGGAACAACACAGCGCAAGCTGCGCTAGAAGCAATTCTGGACTTGCAATCAATCGACTGGCTCGTAAAGGATCTGGCCGCTAAGGGTGCCCTAAGATTAAGGGAATCCAATCTGTGGAACCAGACCAACTACGGTCACTCGAGGATATTGCCAGTGATAGGGAAAATCATGGTGAACACGAGTCCACATCTGCTAGACCAGAAAACGGACTATATGCTCACCAAACATGATTTTGGAGAAAAGATAAGAATTCGCATTCCGACAAGAGAAGAATGGGAAAGCAACCGAGTAATGAACACTCAAGAGATAGCAGTCTACACAGATGCTTCCGCAAATTCAGGGGGCACAGGTGTGGGCATCTTCTCAGAGAAACTAGACATCCGACGATCTTTGAGGCTATCGGATGGCTGTAATGTTCTACAAGCAGAGGTTTACGCCATAAAGGAAGCGGCTAGTTGTATACGAGAGAAAATTGCTGATAGACCAATAGGGGATATAGTGATATACTCTGACAGCTTGCCCGCATTAAGAAGCATCACCATGCAATCAGTGAGATCGAAAACTGTGATGGAATGCCGAGAAGCACTGTCCTGGCTGCGTCGGGGTGGGGCTACTCTGTGCTGGGTGCCAGGCCACAGCAATGTGGTGGGCAATCAGGAAGCAGACAGACTCGCCAAAGACGGGGCCAGGGGAGAGGCCGTGGCAGATGACCCACCACTTTTGACGATCAACACACTGAAGGAGGCTATAGGAACTGCCATCAAGGCCAAGCAGCAAGAGACGTGGCAACACCGTGAGGACTGTGCTACAGCTCGAAGACTATGGCCAGTGGTAGATAGCAAAAAGACAAAACAGCTACTAGAGCATAAAAAGGACCTAGTACGCATAATTGTAGGTGTCGTCACTGGAAACTGTTCCACGGGGGTAAACCTCGTAAGATGGAAAGTTTCCGACGACGACTACTGCAGAGAATGCGGAGAGGAAGAAGAAACCATAGAGCACCTGCTGTGCCACTGTCCGGCACTGGAATACCGACGCATTAAAACTTTAGGGCAAGGTTTTTTGGAGGGACTAGAGGAAGCAGCAGAAGCCAACATCAGCGACATCGGGAACTTTGCAAAGAGCTGGAAGTGCTTTAACGCAAAGAAAGAATGAGAGGAAGGTTTGGTAAAACAATACAGGGGTATCGCAATGGGCCCAAGGCCTCCGAGTGAGGGATCAAATATGATCCCAAACCCCAGCAACCTAACCTAACCTAACCTAAATGTAAAACTAGAACTTAAATATACACTTAGCTGTTCTTTTATGTAACCTTGCTTCAAACAGTAGCAGCGTGAGGTGGTCTAGCATCTCTGTACTGTCTGTCGGCGATCCTGTTGGTCAAAACAACAAAAGGGGCTAGATTGAGGACACCATGAATCCTTACAGCCGTAGCTACTGACTAGGCTTAGAAATGGGAGTGAAGCAGCATGGGACTCAAGCTACATGGACGCTGTGGCACTTAGATGTAAGAAAAAATCGTTCTTACTGGGGACACTCGTCCACAGGACATCTGTACATAAGATAATGTCTGTACATAAGGCACTACCCGTACCTTGGACACAGTCCGTATCTTGGACCCTAAAAATATGAAACTCTTGTTTAAAACCAAACAAGGTCTAATAAACAAAATAAACCTACCTCGAAATACTTCCGAGGGCTCAATAAATAATAAACAACATGTCCTTTCTTCCATGTGACATTTTGGAGGACAAAAGAAAAGGGACGCCAACGTGCCAGCAAAATACAAATACAAGTTGGGACATCCGTAACTCTACCCTAAAAATATTCAATAATAATATCGAATCTAAAAGGATAATATTTCATCTTTACCTGTTGCTTCGAAATAGCAGCTGATTCAAATTATACAGCAAGATTTAAATAATCACCATTTCTAAAAGCTGGGATACAACAGAGCGTCAAGCGTCAAAACGAAGTGAGGTTAAGCACACAGAATATACTAACGAAAAAGAAGCCCAAGTTCCTTGTAATAAATCGGTTCCATTTTCGTAACGCCATCTCTCGACATAGCTGACATTATAGGTTAGCCAAAGGGGTGCGGGGCCGGGGGGAATTGTAAAATACACTTTTTTATTTTAATTATTTTTATTCGCTATTTGCAATTTTATTTTTAAAACATATTATGTGAAACAATCACATAATATGTCTTAAAAATAAAATTACAAACGGAAACAAAAGGAATTAAATAATCTCAAAATCTACAAAGTTTATTGATAAAAAAGTTAGGCTATGCAAATTGATAAGTATATTAAGTATAACCTCTTTGGTATAACATTGTTAAACAAACATTAACAAATCATAACATAGAAACAATCATAGAACTAAAAAAAGTACTATTACATAAAAACAGGTGATACAATACTTCAAAATTAATTTTAACATAATATCAAAACCGAAAAATCAAACTGCAAACACAACCACACTTATCACAACAGAAATTAACACACACTTCCGCGGCAAATGTCCAAGAAAGACTGATCATTTTGATTGGTCCTGGTCCGGTCGTAGCTCACGTCGTATTGTCGGTAAGCAAAATCCCTGTCCAAAAATTTGACGATCAGCGCCATCATCCGTCATAATTGGGAAACTTTTGCTGGAACCATTTTTAATATTTCACTTACATGGCCCTGGTTAAGCACGGAGAGTTGACAGAAGCGATGTTGACAGCGCGCGCCTCCACAGAATAGTAACAGGGTTGTGTCGAACGATAACAGGGTTGGCGACCAGGGAACGTAAAAATTACGCGTCAAATAAACTATCCGGCCTGAACGAGAGGGAATCCGGTGATGATAGGCCAGACATCATATATTATATATAAAAAAGACATGTAACGAACTAAAAACGTTACATTACTATATAGCTGTGCATAAAAATTTGGAACGATATATTTCTTTATAAATCTTGCCATGTTGGCATACAGTGTGAGTCTTTAAATTATTTGGAATAAATCCTTTCCTACTTCTAAAAAGCGCAAGTACGTCTGGCCATTTAGATTATGATTGATGAATATTTGACATTCAACATTTGGTTTGGTAACAACAGCAATTAATAATGCCCGCCCAAACGTTGAAGTCATTTCACTGGTCATTGAGTATGTCTTGTTCTTTGTGTTCACGATTCACGGTAATATTGTCAAGTAAATGCATCATTTGTTCAGAAAACTTTAGTCTCTTATCGCGATTAATATCCCCATACAAGCAGTGGCGGCTCGTGGGTAAAAAAATAGGTGAAGATTTTTTTTTCTAAATTCCGCCGGCACCGCAAGCGAAAATTTTTTTGGCGCATTCACCATTTTGTCAACATTTTTTAAATTATTGTTTGAAAAATTGGGACTTTGTAATCATGACTTCAATACTCATAATAAACATTATATACAGTGTCCACCATAAAGTTGGATCAATATGGACGTTTTTTTTACATTAGAGTTTTAAAAAATCTTTTTGTGGCAATCACTTCTGCTTTGAAAACAACTTAAAATGCACGTCAAAGTTGACAGCTAACATCTGGGAGCTGTCAAAAAATACAAAATATTTAAAAGAAATTTTTAAAAATTGGTTAAATTATTATTATTTCAAAAAAGGTGACAAACAAAATTATGTTTCAACTTTGACTTGGTGCATTTTAAGTTGTTTTTAAAGCAGAATTGATTTCCACAAAAAGTTTTTTTTAAACTCTAATACCAAAAAAAAACGTCCATAGGTATGGGTCCAACTTTATGGCGGACACTGTAATTATTGAATGGCTTCCCCGAAAAACGTTGTAACCGACATTTGTTTCAAAATGGAGATTTCAGTGAAATAAGGTTGTAATTTTCATACATATAACGTTTTTTCCTCGGTTTTTTCACTGAAATTTCGATATTGAACTTAATTTTGTACACTTACTGATTATCTTAAAAGTTTCGATGTCTTAACATACATGTTTTAAAGAACTTGCACAGAACCAAAGTTTACAGAATAAAATATACAGAACCTACATCGTCCCAATCACGTATCAAAAAGTAATGCAGAAACGAATTATTAAGGAGCAAAAATATTTTAGAAATTTAAAGTAAAGAACAACATCTTTAAAAATTTCCCAATGTTTTTTAGGAAACGGTGAATAATATAGATAATCCGGAAAACAGGAGCAATATTTTATATGTACGGGTGGAGAGGATGGATCAGGTAACTGTCAAATGATTATTATTTGACCTAATATTAATGTAAATATAATTAATAATCTTTATACACAGTTCATACGTTCATACCGAATAAACTTTTAGACACGTAATTAAACTTGACCGGCACAGCGTTGCCCACTTTTATATATTTTCTTTTAATCATAATCAAAATATTTTAGGAAAAAAAATGAATTATAAATATAGTATAAACAGTTATTATTTATATCAAAAAAACTCACCTTCTTAACAGCACTTAAGGGACATAATGGGCCATTACTACCGCTTTCCCGTACAAAATATTCTAATAAAGTTGCGATGAGTTTTTTTACAGCTATTAAGCTTTGTTGTAGAGGGTGTCCCACTAAAAATAGATCTCGGCTGTATCTCGGAAGTATTAAGGTGTACGCGCACTGAATCGGTACCAGTCCGGCGAGAAACGGCGAAGGCGGTGACTCGACTATCGTAGATAGGTAGAGGTAGGAATCTGGCCTCTACAGGCCGAAATATTTTAGTGGACGCCGGCGCCGTCTATATGTACGATGGTCACAGTCGCTTTTGTTGGTCGGTCCGATCCGATGCAGTGCGCGCCCTCCTTTAGACGTAGGGCTTGCGGAAAAAAATATTTATAACTAGAGAGACCATGAGCAATTGCTGGAAATTATTTTCAAGTTTGTAGAACGGCCGCTAGAGGGCGTAACTGTTGGAAATATAAAAATGGAATTTTTAAGAAATTTTGCCTAGATACTATCTGCTAAAATACAGTGGTGGGGGAAGGTTAGATCTGTTTTTATTTAAATGTTAATAACTCCGGACTGGATGATCGGAATCCAACAAGTTAGAGCTCGTTTAAAAGAGCGTTTCTTAAGGTACGCGCACACTGACCAGCACCGCACTCGCCGCACGCGCCGCATAGACCGAAGAAAAATATTGTTTGTGTTACTTTCAATGAACCAAGCAACAAGCAAAATTTATTGCTGGAACATTGTCAAAACTTCGCAAAGCAAGGTGTAACATTGCTTTTTTCATTGTAGGGAGGTTTATGCAAGGTGGCAGGGTAGCTTAATCTTCCGCCAAATTACATTGCAGTGCAAGGTTGAAAAACACAATATTATTGAAACGTTGCTAATGTAACGTTCAGGAAAGTTCTAATTTGAGATGTATTAGTAATATTGTTAATTTTACGTCAATACAATATTGGTAAAATTATATTGTACCTATGTTTCAAAACTTATTATCCATTAAACTTTCTATTTCGTTTTAACTTATTAACTGACTTATTGCTAAAGATAAAATATTGCAGCCGGCTTGCAACTTGACCGGCTCCAAAGCTGCAAATAATTCTTGCTTACTTTTGTAGAATTTGGTCCTAATGTGTTGATCCAAAATTTCCCATAAATTTTCTATTGGATTCAGGTCTGGGGATTGCGATGGCCATTTGAGAACAGTCACCATTTCATCTTCCAAAAACCTTTTAACCAATTGTGAGGCATGTTTCGGGTGGTTATCATGTTGGAAGTAGTGTACAACTGGCATTTTTTCCTCCAAATAAGACACTAAAAGGTTTTGTAAAATGTCTCTGTAGCCAAACCGATCCATTATGCCCTCAATTTAATGGAGAGGCCCCATCCCATACCCAGAAAAACACCCCCATACCATGATTGAGCCCCCACCATGTTTTACAGTGGGTCGCGTGTACTTTGGTAGCAATCTTGTGTTGGGAGGTCTTCTTACATGTTGAATTCCATCTGATGACACCAAATTAAACTTTGATTCATCACTAAAACAAACTTTTTTCCATTGTGCCACAGTCCAGTTTTGATATTCCTTGGCAAATGCTAATCGGGCCTTCAATTTTTTTTTGATAGCAGTGGTTTCTTGGCACTGGTCTTTTTTTTTCTGGTCTTCGGGAAAACAACTTCTGGTCAACTAATTTACGTCGGATCGTCCTTGTACTCACTGGTGGATAGCCCATTTCTTCAAGTTTTGCTTTTATCTTTGTTGACGGCAAAAATGGATCTTTTGAAGAAATTCGTTTTATGGCTTTTATCATATTGGGACCAACTTTTTTAGGTCGTCCTGGTTTTCTTTTTATAGAGACATCTCCTCTCTCATTATATCTCTTTAAAATATAATGTACCGCTGATTTTCCAAGGCGTAATTGCTTAGCGATTTCCGATTGCTTCAAACCGTCCTTAAAAGCATTCACTACTCGCAACTTAAGATCTGCAGACAAGTTAATTCCACGTGGCATGATATATCACAAGAGCTCAAATGTTTTTAAATCGCAATTGTTCATAAAAGCAGAACAAATCAAACTAACGATTTTTTAAAATATTTGGTTCATCTACTTTTGTCCAAGACAAAAAAGCAATATTTGCCAATTCTTATCTATAAATGATAAGACTAACAGAAGAATTTATATTTGTTTGTAGTATTTTGGTGAGAATGTATTAAACTTTTAACATACAAAGGTACATAAAATAATTTTGATATTTAACACCTCAAATCTGATTTTCTTCGCAATTATTGGTATTGGTTCATCCACTTTTGGCCAATACTGTACCTACTTTTACTAATATTGTATTGACGAAAAACATAAACAATATTAATAAAAATATACATATCTCTATATCCACTGAGTTAGAAAAAGAAAGTCGAATTTGTCAAACAAATTAAAAAAAAACAAATAAAAACTAGAAATTTATCACTTACTTGTTTCAAAATTACTGTTTAGTACTGAGTACTGAGAACTTACTGATCTTTTCGGCTGCTCATCAAATAAGGAATTACTCAACTCTGACCTCTTGAATCGAATTTCTAAAAAAAATCTTAAAAGTTGAAGGTCTGAAATACAAAATATATATAGGTAGTATATGTATAGTTAAGTATATGTATATGTAGGTACAGTATAAACATTATTATATATTTCTTATTCAAAAATACAAAAGGAAAGTATAACATTAAATATATGTACAAGGAAAAGCAAACTTATATTTTGATTGATTTTTTGGATGTTTCATATTTTGTCTTCGCATGTTGAATTGTCTTGTTCATGGTTTCAAATTCCTCTTCGGTAAAGTTTTCCAATCTATATCCAATCGTTTCTAAAGTAGTAAAAATAAAAAACAATCAGTTGTAATAAATATAGCATGAGAAACTTACCTCTTGTGATGTTCCTTATTTTAAGTCCTTATTTTAAAAATCTCAGATGATTAACCAATCCAACATTGACAATAATGAATACTGAATATTGTTCGTGATTTTATCATTAGATTAAGAATATATAGGTTTACCCTGGTTTTATCCATGTTTTATCTACTTCAGTTTTCAGTTGGTTAAAAGCTAAACTAAAATATAAAATTTCCTTTAAAAACAAACAACACAATTTGTTATACTTATTCATAGCTAAGGGTTATTAATGCACACATAATAATAAAATTATACTTACACTTGTCGTCTCATCATCATTCTTTGTCTATTGTTGGCTATGTATAAGGCCAATTTATCCTTGCTAATTTCCTAATTTTATGGTCCCATCTCAGGTTCAGTCTACTTCTAGGTCTCTTAATTCCTTGTGGGTACCATCACAGTTTAAAGAATATAAATATATGTACCGTATGATCGAAAAAAAACGGCGTCCAGTTGGCTTGGAAATGACGATCGATGACATTTCCCATATAATTTTGCATATAAAATTACAGCGATCTTCATTTCATAGCCATCGTTGACGCCGTTTTTATTCGATCATACGGTAGTATAATGTATGTATTCTTTAAACTGTGGTACCATGCTGTAATTTTTTTGGTCCATAATCTGTTGTTCCTCCATATTGCCAGGTATCCTGCTCATTGCCATTTGAGGGATATGATTTTGTGGATGACATCTATTACCTGGGTCTTTTGTCGTATTCACTTTTTTTTTATGGTCTTTCTTGGTTATTCCAATGTTATTCCCAGCATATTTTGTTCCATTGAAGATTAAGATATTCTCCATTTGTTTTTAATCCTTTGTTAGTCCAGTCTAGTTGACAGAAGATTTCTTCTAGTGTTGCTGTAAATAGCTTTGGGGATATCGCGTCTCCTTATCGTACTCCTTGGCCAGTTGGAAACTCTGGGGTTGTTTTATATATCATTTCTCTTGCTTCGGTTTTGCTTTGTTTATTTACTAACTCTGGGGTTGTTTTATATATCTGTACTCTTGGTTTGTTTACTTACATTTATATTCATCAAAATCTCATTCAAAAAGCATAGAACGTGATACAAAACACGTCAAAAACAAGTTTAACGTTAACCTGTTAACCTAACCTAACTTTATTTATGACTTTACGATAAAAAAAACGGCGTCGGCGATGGCTATGAATTGAAGATCGCTGTCATTTTATATGTAAAATTATATGGGTAATTACAGCTGGACGCCGTATTTTTTCGATCATACGGTATAAACATAAATTTGCGCGGATCTTTCATTTGAATCTTTGTTGCAATGTTGCAGAAAAAACGTTTTTATCGCCTTTCAAAAACAATATTTCTATAGCAAAGTTTCATCAATCACGGCAAAACGTTTACAAATCAACATTACAAAGCAAGCTGTTTGGGGATTGTCTGCAATGTTGCAAATGTAATGTGAGGTTTCTCGCTTGGTGGGAAGGTGCGCACACTAGCCAGAGCCGCACGAATCGCATCGACGAAAATGCGGCCAGCATTGTTGGGCCAGAATGATTTTCGGTCAGTGCGGCTAGTGCTGCTGACGTCACACGCAATTCCTTCCACTCTACGTGGGTAGCCGAATCGAACTAGCTGAAGAGGAGGTTAGAAATTCAATATGCTAAGAATGTTCGCAAATTTTTCATGGCTCATTTTAAAATATTGAAAAAGTTTTAGTTCGTCCTCAATTAAATATGGAAATAATGTGTGGAGAATTCCTCTCCTAAAGGTAACATTTTTGGAAATATTGTGAACCCATAACTTCTGATACTTTCTCGTAATTTCTTTTTCTTCTATTAGCAAGGAGCTCATAATTATTTCTTGTTCGTTGTCATTCATTGTCGAGAAATATTAAAAAAACACGCTTATCACTGCAGACATGACTCCGGAAGCGATTGATGAGAATTTCGATTGGCAAATACGGGTGTAGTAAGGGTAAAAAGAAAAAAAGAGCCAATAATGCGGTGCGTGCTGCCCGTTTGGTACGAGTTAGTGTGCGCGACAAGAAAAAAAAGTGCAATTCGTGCGGCTCTGGTCAGTGTGCGCGAGTTTTCTTTCGTGACCGGGACAATTACTTTTTAAAAAACAACACAGAGACTTGATCAGTTTATTAATATGTTTGGTTGAACAGTACTAACAAAAAGATGAGAAAATATAAATGTAACTTATATTTATAGGCTTCTACTGCTGAGGTAGCAGTGACGTCAAAGGCGGGTGACGTACCCAGGCTACGTGGATATAATTCCTCCCTCACAAGTGGAAAATTCTGGGGTTCGGTGCAGGATTTTCCTGGAGTGGAATTTCTTCTTTTTCTTCTAAAATTCTTCTTTTAAATTTGTTAAATATCTGACATTTATACAATATATAAATTAAAACAAATATAAATAAAACATACATTATAATAACCCAAATATTAATACTAATTTCAAAAATAAATGGTTTAATCGATTCTAAATCATTTTCTATGATATTTCTAATAGGATGTATATTATTTAAATCAATAGAATCTAGATTTAATGGTTTTAATTTATTTATAGATTTTCTGACATCTTTGTAAAATTTAATTTTGGCAATTGAATATTTTTATAATTAAATTTCGTATCACCTAAATTTTTAATCATTACATCATTGATTTTTATTTCGCAATCAGAATTTAATTCAATAATGTAACTTCCTAGTAAAGGTATATTTTCATGATTACTTTGACAATACTGAACTGCAATAGTTTGTTTAGGACATATAACTATCCATTTATTTTGTTCAATTTTTTTGAACTTTATTTTCTAAAATTTCAACAGGTGTTAAATGACAATTAGAAATAAATTTATTATATTTTAAAGTTCAATTTCACATGGATTATTTTTAGATATCTTAACTATATTAGAGTCTTTGCAAATAAATTCACTTGAGTCACTTCTTCACATTTATTGTCCAGAAACGCGTAATTCTGTTCATTAAATATTAAGTATTTTGCATTAGGTATTATTACATTTAGGGAATTATTATTTTTTACAGGAAATGGGTAAAGATGATATAAATTATAACTATCATTTTCCACAATAGGTATTTCTAAAATAAAAATTATTTTATTTGTCTCACTATAACTTTTAATATTTATAGTTTTTTCAAAAAGTATTAAATTTATAAGTTCAGGTTTAAAAGGTAATTTAAAGTTCTTTAAATACTGTGAAACAGAATTTATTTCCTTGAACAATTCGTCACTCTGAACAATAGAATTGCGAAATACGTTTATCTTAGCAAAACTTATGGCAGTTTCGATTTTTTCTAATATATCGTAAATAATCTGATATTCATTGATTATTTGTGAAAGAGTAATTTGTAATAGTAAATATTGATATGTGTCAAGAAAATATGCTTCAGTATTATAAAGAATTGTTTCTAACATGTCAATACGATGTTTAATTATTATTTGATTATTAGATAGATTTTTAATATTATTTTGGAAATTTTCAATTGATTTGTCAAACATTGAAATTTGATTTTTAATAATAGTGTTTATTTTTAACTGATTGTCAGAAAGATTTTCAATGGCTTTATTATATTTTTCAGCATCATACTGATCTAAATTACCAGTTATTGATTTTATTATCGATCCCAGTCCATCAATTAAACCACGTTTATATCTATTATTATTAGCACTATAATATAAAGGATTAATTTGTTTAATTTGAACATTTATTTTAGTTTGCAATAAATTTGCTAAATTATAAGAGTTATAAAAATTATATTTGTATGTTTTTGAAATATTGGTATTATTTTCAAAAGCTATTTTTATTCTAAAATATTGATTTTGAATTTCATTAAATTGTTGAATTAAATTAGTTATATCAAATACTTGTATAAATTTCCAAGTGTCGATTTTATTTTGGGCGTTGCCTAATTTTAAGGGTAGTATTCCTGGGTTATCATTCATTCGGTGGTATTTTGGTTCTCCATAGGTGGTGGCGAATCTGAAACAACAGGTGGTTTCCTCAATTCTTGAATATGTAGTATTTCTTTTTTATTCGGATCTTTTTTCCGAGTTATTTCCACTCGATTCCTTTCTAACATTTTTGTTATAGTATATGGTCCCAAGAATTTATTTTTTGATTTATTCCTTTTTAAAGGGTTTAATTTATATACCGTCTGTCCTAATTTAAATTCATCATTTGTGTTTCCTTTTACATTGTGTTTAGAAACAACTTTCTCTTTTTGTTTATTTAGATCTTCCTTTACTTTTTCATAAACTTTTTCTAGTTTTTGTTTATGATTTTGGGTATAATCTGTAAAATATTCTTTTAGATTAAATATCTCATTTGGCTCTCTTGAGTTCGTATGACCAAAAGTTAGTTCAAATGGTGTATATTTTGTTGAGCTATGTATTGTATTATTATAGGCAATAATAGCATAATCCATCAATCCTTCAGTTTCAGTAGGGAAACTTTCTTTCAGTAATCTTAGGTGTTCTATAATTGTGGAGTGAAATCTTTCAACTACACTGTTTGATTCGTGATGTAAGGGGGTGGTAAAATGTACTTTAATTTTATGTAAATTTAAAAGTTCTTTGACAGTTTCGTTCTTAAATTCTGCCCCATTGTCTAAAATTATTTTTTCTGGTATTCCCGCAAAAGCAATATATTTAATTAAGGCATTTGCGATGTTTATTGCATTTTTTCCAGGTATTTCAATTGCTTGTGCATATTTTGAAAATGCGTCAACTAGAGTTAAATACATTTTTGAATTATAATAGAATACGTCAATATGAACATTTTGAAAAGGCTTAGAAGCTGTTTCAGTTAACATTAAAGGTGAATAAGGTTTTTTCCTACAATATTTTGCGCGTTGACAGATGTCGCAACAATTAATATAATTTGTAATTTCTTTTTTCATGCCTATCCAAAAATAATTTCTTTTTAAATATTCGAGAGTTTCACTTATGCCCCTATGATTTGTTTTCCCTTCATGATGATTTTTGATTAGTAAAATTTGTTCTTCTTTATCTATTACTGTATTTATTAATTTAGTGCAACGTATTAATTTTGGTCCCTTCTCCGAAAGCGTTCAAGATAAACTTTATTAAATTGTTTATAAAATTCATCTAAATGAAAATACATGTGATAAGTTTTACTTTCCACTGTATAATCCCTTAAAAATTCAAATATTAAATTATAGTTATTAGTTTTGGGAATTTTGACATTAATTATTTTATGATGTTGATAGTTTTCTTGATTAACAATTAATTTATTATGAAGATGTGGAAAAACTAATATTTGATTTGTTTTGTTGTTTATAATCTCTTCCAATATTGAAATTCCATCATTGGTAGTTTCCATGACGTTAGAATGTTGTGTAGTTAAATCCTCTTGTTCTTTTTCTTGTATATCTTCATGTTTTTGCTCTTGTTCTTCTTTTTGTTGTAACTCTTTTTTCTGAACTTCTTTCCTAGTTCTTGGTGATCTAATTTGTATATCTTGGAGAATTTTTATCTTTTCTTTTTCTTTAGTTTTATCTGTGTTCTTTTGGCTTGTTGAGGGTTGTTCTTCACGGTCAACATTTTCTGCTAGGTCTCTCAGATAATCAATAGGGTCGAATCCTTGTTCTTCTGTATCTCCAGGGTGATTTATCATCGATTCATTTTCTAGAGCATTTATTTGAATTCTTGAAAGTGCGTCTGCATTGGTATTTATTTTTCCTTTTTTGTACATTATGTCATAGTCAAATTCTTCTAATTTTAAGCGCCATCTTACTAGTTTATTATTTGGTTCTTTCAAGTTAAATAGCCATATCAATGGTCGGTGGTCAGTGTAAATGGTGAATTTTCGTCCAAATAAATATGGTCGGAAATATTTACATGCCCATACAATCGCAAGTAATTCTTTTTCGATTGTACTATACCGTGTTTCTGTCTCATTTAATGTCCTTGAAGCGAAAGCTATTGGTTATCAGAACCTATTTGTCCTTGAGATAAGACTGCTCCTAAGGCCACATTTGAAGCGTCTGTTGTCAATATAAATGGTTTTTTGAAATCTGGATATTGTAAAATAGGTGCGTTAATTAATAAATTTTTACAAGTATTAAAAGCTGAAATAAATTCTTGATTATGAATAATCTTCGAATTTTTCTTTAGGCATTTTGTTAAGGGTTTCGTAATTTTAGCAAAGTTTTGAATAAATTTTCGATAATATCCCACTAATCCGAGAAAACTTTTTATTTCTTTAGGTGTAGTAGGTATTGGAAATTTTTTAATTGCTTCTATCTTGTCAGGGTTGGGTTTTACTCCTTGAGACGTTATGACATGTCCTAAATAATTTACTTCTTTACGTAAAAATTCGCTTTTATCTAACTGTACTTTGAAATTGGCTTTTCTTAATCGTTCAAACACTTTTCTTAGTCTTTCTAGGTGTTCTTGTAATGATGTACTAAATATTACGATGTCATCTAGGTAAACTAGGCATTCTTCGTTTTGTATTCCTCTCAAGACGTTATCCATAACTCTTTGAAACGTCGAGGGCGCATTTTTGAGTCCAAAGGGCATTCTTTTAAATTCATAATGCCCATTTTCGGTTGAAAACGCCGTTTTACATATATCTTCGGAACACATTTCTATCTGGTGAAATCCATTTGCTAAGTCCAATGTTGTAAAATATTGGCTGCGTCCTAACTTGTCTAATATATCAGATATATTAGGTAGCGGATATTTGTCATCTATTGTTTCTTCATTTAATTTTCTGTAGTCCACTACTAATCGCCATTTTCTTTTTCCTGATGCGTCCAGTTTTTTCGGGACTATCCAAATTGGGCTGGACCATGGTGATATAGAATCTTGAATAATACCTTGATCCATCATTTTATTGATTTGGTTACGTACTTCTTCTTTATGGACTTCTGGATATCTGTATGTCTTCGTATATATTGGTGTTTCATTTTTTAGATTTATTTTGTGCTGGATTTGGTTCGTAAAAGTTAAGGGTATTTTTTCACAATAAAATATATCTCTGTATTCAAAGCAAAGTTCTCTAATTGCTTTTTTTTCTTCTTGGTTACAATGTTCTAGGCGTAACTGTTTTAAATTTGATTTTAAAATGTTATCTTGATTATTGGATAGTGGTTCATCAATTTCCATTTTTTCTAAGCAGTTTATTTCTTGGATATTCAATATTTCACATTCCATAGGCTCGTTAAAAGTTATTTCGATAGGAACTATGTTGCTGTTGGTTACTGTTGTTAAAGCAAAATAATTTTCTACGTTGACAATTGCTTCTGGTGTTTCCACAGATTTTCCAAAATTTGTGTAATTTAATAATACTGTACCTTTTTCAATATTAACGGGAATTTTAACGATTTGTTTCGATCTTGGATTAATTGTTATATTATATGTACTATCGTCACATTCATAAATAATAGGTATTTTTATACGGGGTGTTATCAATAATTTACGGTTCATATCAATTATAGCTTTAATTTGCTCTAATAGATTTGTACCAATAATACCATCATATTTGTCACTAAATTTAAAAACATAAAATTTGTGTTTTTGATTTTCATTAAAAATATTAAAAATAGGTATGACAATAACTTCATTATGATAGGATATCATATGAGCTGATTGAATTTGAAAATCTTCAAAAAATATAGAATTAGGATAAAATTGTTTTACTAATTTAGGAGAAATTAAACTTTTTGAACTACCTGTATCTATTAAGAAATTAGCATTAAGTTCAGGAATAAAAATATGAGGTAGATTTTTTCTATTAAGTGCATTGATATTAATTAAGTTATTTCCTTCATAGGTGGAGTCAAAGGAAAATTTACATTATCTGTGTCTGTGTTATTATTGGGAAACAAACACTCATTATTAAATTGTTCATTATTCAATTGTTCATTATATTCTTGTGTGTCATATGTCGTCGAGATATAATTATTAGAACTTGCATTTTCATTGTTAAAATAATAATTATAATATTCTTGGTCAGCATAGTCTGGATATTCTTCGCAATAATGTTGAGAACAATCAAAGGTTTCATTAGGATAATCATTCTGAGTCACTGGGTTAATGTTTTGAGAAAATAATAAATTTTGCTTGGGATGCATAACTGCATTTCTACCGGATGATACTTCCATGGGTTCTGGTTTTTGTAAATTTTGATTTTTTATAACTTGACTAGATTTGAAAAATGGTTTTGGATTTTGATTAAAATTCTGTTGGAAATTACTCCTTTGAGGATAATTCATTTGTCTATTAAAAGGTTGAAAAGTTGGTCTTGGAAATACATTTGATCTCATTGGAAATTGGTTAGAATTTGGTCTGTTATTAAATGATTGATTATTAGGTCTAAATAAATTTTGTTGATAATTATTTTTAAAATTATTATAAGGTGAAAATAAAGGTTTTTGACTATTCTGTAGAAATGGATTATTCTGAAAAGGATTATTCAGAAAAGGATTATTCTGAAAAGGATTATTATTCTGTAATTTTGGGAAAGAGAGATTGGAATTATTATTTTGGAAATTAATTGGTTTACTGAAAGGATTATCTACAGGTGTAAATCTTTGATTCAGTTGAAAAGTTTGATTGTTATTTACCAAATTTTGTTTATTTTGGCTATAAAGAAAATTTTCTTCTTCAATAACCAAACTCATAGCTTTTTCTAAAGTTTTTGGGTCTCTTAATCGAATATTATTTTGCAATTGACCACTTAAACCTCTAATAAAAGTTTTTAATGCTAGTTCTTCATAATTTGCTATTTTTATAGTGTGTTCAGCTGGGTTTAGACTTAACATATTTAATTTTGAAAATACTAAGGAACGTGCGTCTTGACACCTCATTCCAAAATTATATGGAGTTTCGTTACGATTAGGTTTTAGGATAATCAAATCTTGAACAAGACAATCTAGATTTCGTTGGTCACCAAAGCTAAGATTTAATAAGTTTTTAATTTGATCCCATGAATTTAATTCATGAATACGTGAACCAATTAAACTCAATGCTCTGCCTGATAATCTTCCGATTATTGCACGCATTATAAAATTATTATGTCCATCGTTTCCTTCTCTATAAAAGTTTGTTATTAAGCTTTGACACGTATCAATAAAAATATTTAAAGTGTGTGGATTGCCATCATACACAGGAATTGTATCAATATATAATCTTAAAAATGAATAATTTATTTGAGAGGGATTTTCAGATTGATTTTGAGATTGATTTGAAGTAGCCATTACTTGATCTAAAATATTTTCTAGTTCAGAGTTAATAATTGAATCAGAAATAGTTCTATATCTGAGACTTTGTTCAAAACTATCTTTTTCAAAATGTCTAGAACTTAAATTTTGAAGCCTAAATTTATTAGTTATTTCTTCGATTTCACTATCTGAATCGGACATAAAATAAACTTAATCAAATCGTTTTTTACGAATAAAAATTAAAAAATAAAAATAAAATGGAAAATGGATATATATGGAAAAAAAGCAAAATACGAAAATAGATTTAAAAATAAAAATAAAAGTAAATGCAAAATACGATACTAATAAGCAGAATAGAAAAATACGACTTACAGTAGAGAGATGTACAGGGTGAGTCTAGCTACGATGTTCATTGAGTGCGATGTTTTCGGGGATGATTTTCGTTGATGATTTCGTTTTTCGGGTGATGATTTCGGTTTTCGGGTGATGATTTCGGTTTTTCGGGTGGTTTTTCGTTTTTCGTTGCTTCGTTTTTCGTTTCTTCTTAACCTAACTGGTGTTGGCTATGTTTGTCCTCGACCAGGTCCTTATTCTAAGCTGGTTTCGGCGATGCTTGTCCTCTGCCAGGTGTTGGACTTTCGGCGATGCTTGTCCTCTGTTCCAACGGTGTCTTTGGGCTGTTTTTTGCTTTTCACTGTCTCGATTTGTGTGAATCCGTTTTTTGGGTTTTACCAATTTAATCCGCGTGATGGGCACCAACTACGATTTTTGTTAGATGGCTTGGCAAATCCTACCGACTGCGCCAGTTTTCTTTCGTGACCGGGACAATTACTTTTTAAAAAACAACACAGAGACTTGATCAGTTTATTAATATGTTTGGTTGAACAGTACTAACAAAAAGATGAGAAAATATAAATGTAACTTATATTTATAGGCTTCTACTGCTGAGGTAGCAGTGACGTCAAAGGCGGGTGACGTACCCAGCTACGTGGATATAATTCGCGTACCTTTTACTCGATATTATACCATATAAACAATAAAAATAAGCTTTTGAAAGTAGACGCTAGGGGGCGCTGTCTTACAATTTAACAAACATTACGTGACTTTTCAAAAAATTTAAATGCGATAGTATATGTAATTTTAGCTGATACTAAAGTGTAATAAAAGCTTAAAAAGTCAGCGAAAACCGCATCTTGATATCTTGTTTCAAACCAAAGTTATTAGCAAAATTGTAATAAATACGAAAAAATAAGCCCTAAATTACCTTATTTTTATAACACGGTATCACTAGCCCTCTTGATTATGACCATTCTAATAAAAATAAGATAAAAAATTTATTAGAAGTATTCTATTTAAAAAATCGACAACGTACCAGAATACGATAATACTATATAGAGGTGTATTAATATCTAATAATTAAGATATCAATGACAGTGGACAAGAAAAAAGTTTCTTTTAAAGGCATAGTTTAAACATCAAAATATTATTATATCAGCATTTTGATAGTCTCAGCAGCGTTTTTTTTATCTTTAGATTGCTTTTCTAAAAAACTGATGTGAACTTAGCAGCCAAAATATAGCGGCCGATTTGCCGAACATAGCCGAAGGGCCAGTGGCGTCGGGCGACTTAACTTAATATGAAATAATCATACAATTTCTTGCAGGAGAATTTTATTAATATTTAAATAGTACTAAAACGAAGTATGCTTCATTATGTTAATATATTATTACCGATATTTTTATATCGGATTAATTATTATAATTTCAAATTGACACGCCTAGTGTAATTTTATAAAATATGTATACATTATACTAATGTAACCAAAATTTAAAAAAAATAAAAAACTAATTCATTTATGATAGTACTAGTACTACTACCTTTATCAACAATTGGTTACTATCATATCGACAGAAACAACAAAAAAAAGGTCATGATTTATATCACTACTAACTAGAAGCACACAGTTTCGTGTTATTGATGGACTTAGTTTTCGGTATTTTCGTCAGCAGCTAATTAAGTACACTAAGTAAGTATACTAACAAGATCAAAATTTCAGGGATTATATGGGTCCACTAGACTAATAATAATCACCCAGTGGCGTGTTCTTGATCAATTTAGTTTTCGGTATTTTCGTCAGCAGCTAATTTGTTTGTATCGTTTTTCCGATTTTCTCGAAAACTGCGTATACTAACAAGATCAAAATTTCAGGGATTATAGGGGTCCACTAGACTAATAATAATCACCCAGTGGCGTGTTGATCAATTTAGTTTTCAGTATTTTCGTCAGCAGCCAATTTGTTTATACCGTTTTTCCGATTTTCTCGAAAACTACGTGTACTAACAAGATCAAAATTTCAGGGATTATAGGGGTCCGCTAGACTAATAATAATTACAAAGTGGCGTGTTCTTGATCAATTTAGTTTTCGGTATTTTCGTCAGCAGCTAATTTGTTTATACAGTTTTTCCGATTTTCTCGAAAACTACGTATACTAACAAGATCAAAATTTCAGGGATTATAGAGGCCCACTAGACTAATAATAATCCCCCAGTGGTGTGTTTTTGATCGATTTAGTTTTCTGTATTTTCGTCAGCAGCTAATTTGTTTATACCGTTTTTCCGATTTTCTCGAAAACTACCTACACTAACAAGATCAAAATTTCAGGCATTATAGTGGTCCACTAGACTAATAATAATAATAACCAAGTGGCGTGTTCTTGATCGATTTAGTTTTCAGTATTTTCGTCAGCAGCCAATTTGTTTATACCGTTTTTCCGATTTTCTCGAAAACTACGTGTGCTAACAAGATCAAAATTTCAGGGATTATAGGGGTCCGCTAGACTAATAATAATTACCCAGTGGCGTGTTCTTGATCGATTTAGTTTTCGGTATTTTCGTCAGCAGCTAATTTGTTTATACAGTTTTTCCGATTTTCTCGAAAACTGCGTATACTAACAAGATCAAAATTTCAGGGATTATAGAGGACCACTAGACTAATAATAATCCCCAGTGGCGTGTTTTTGATCGATTTAGTTTTCTGTATTTTCGTCAGCAGCTAATTTGTTTATATCGTTTTTCCGATTTTCTCGAAAACTACCTACACTAACAAGATCAAAATTTCAGGCATTATAGTGGTCCACTAGACTAATAATAATAATAACCCAGTGGCGTGTTCTTGATCGATTTAGTTTTCGGTATTTTCGTCAGCAGCCACTTTGTTTATAACGTTTTTCCGATTTTCTCGAAAACTGCGTATACTAACAAGATCAAAATTTCAGGGATTATAGAGGCCCACTAGACTAATAATAATCCCCCAGTAGCGTGTTCTTGATCGATTTAGTTTTCGGTATTTTCGTCAGCAGCCAATTTGTTTATAACGTTTTTCCGATTTTCTCGAAAACTACGTATACTAACAAGATCAAAATTTCAGGGATTATAGGGGTCCGCTAGACTAATAATAATAACCAAGTGGCGTGTTCTTGATCGATTTAGTTTTCAGTATTTTCGTCAGCAGCCAATTTGTTTATACCGTTTTTCCGATTTTCTCGAAAACTACGTGTGCTAACAAGATCAAAATTTCAGGGATTATAGGGGTCCGCTAGACTAATAATAATTACCCAGTGGCGTGTTCTTGATCGATTTAGTTTTGATATTTTCGTCAGCAGCTAATTTGTTTATACCGTTTTTCCGATTTTCTCGAAAACTGCGTATACTAACAAGATC
Organism: Sitophilus oryzae; assembly: GCF_002938485.1. Classification (NCBI taxonomy): domain Eukaryota; kingdom Metazoa; phylum Arthropoda; class Insecta; order Coleoptera; family Curculionidae; genus Sitophilus; species Sitophilus oryzae. The sequence continues at coordinate 49,583 of NW_022145629.1, read as the reverse complement.
AAAATTTCAGGGATTATAGAGGCCCACCAGGCTAATAATAATCTCCCAGTTGCGTGTTCTTGATCGATTTAGTTTTCGGTATTTTCGTCAGCAGCCAATTTGTTTATAACGTTTTCCGATTTTCTCGAAAACTACGTATACTAACAAGATCAAAATTTCAGGGATTATAGGGGTCCACTAGACTAATAATAATCACCCAGTGGCGTGTTCTTGATCGATTTAGTTTTTGATATTTTCGTCAGCAGCTAATTTGTTTATACCGTTTTTCCGATTTTCTCGAAAACTGCGTATACTAACAAGATCAAAATTTTAGGGATTATAGAAGCCCACTAGACTAATAATAATCCCCCAGTGGCGTGTTCTTGATCGATTTAGTTTTCGGTATTTTCGTCAGCAGCCAATTTGTTTATAACGTTTTTCCGATTTTCTCGAAAACTACGTATACTAACAAGATCAAAATTTCAGGGATTATAGGGGTCCACTAGACTAATAATAATCCCCCAGTGGCGTGTTCTTGATCGATTTAGTTTTCTGTATTTTCGTCAGCAGCTAATTTGTTTATACCGTTTTTCCGATTTTGCCTTTCTTCGCAAGAGAAAAAACGTTGCTAAGACTATCAAAATGTTGATCTAATAACACTTTGACGTTTATACTATTACGTCAAAAGCAACTTTTTTCAAAGCCTACCCAGTGGCGTCGCCAGATATTTTTTTCCAGGGTGGGCCAGATAATTTACCATATCATAGTTGTTGATTAGTTTTTATGAAAATCTAAAATGAAATGAAACATAAACAGTACCAGCAAAAGTTTATTAGGCTCCAAAATGTAGCAATATACAAATAAAAAATACCTTTATACGAAGTATTTTCAAAGTACTTTACATAATCAGCATAATCTTGTATTTTTAAATAATAGGTACCTACTAACCTAAAACCTGATATAATCCAAAATATAGAAATATACAAATAAAAAATGCTTTTATACGAAGTATTTTCGAAGTACTTTACATAATCTTTTATTTTTAAATAATAGGTACCTCACAAAACACATATACAGGAGAAGTGTAAGCGCCCTGTTAAATATTGGAAAGTAAAATTGACGTTTAAATTTGACACTGTTGACAAGCCTACTGCTACTAGCGCCCCCAATATCGCTTGTAAGAACTACGGACTATATTGTCACGTATGGCGGGAAGTTTAAAAAAATAAAAATTTTAATTCTTTAGTTATTTTTAATTATGACATTCATAAAAACACGAAAAATACACATTTTTTTAAAGATATCTTTAATGTCAATATTGAACATACAACAGAAATATAATTTCTCCACAAAAAAAATATAAAATTAAAAGAATAATGTTACGTCCTTAAGTACAGATCAAGAGACAAAATAATTTATATAACAAAACTGAAAAAAACGGCATCGTAGATGGCTTAGAAACCAAACCAAATCGTATTTTTAATCATATTGTCAAGGATGGAATTATTCGATATAATATCTCAATTTTTTCAAATGGAACTAGGGTGTCTCATTAGCATATTTGGAAAAAACATTTTTTACGAATAATTTGATACCATACACTTGACACTTGGTATTTCGAGTCAAATTGTCGTTATGAACCACATGTTACAATTTCAAGTAAACCATATGCGAAAATGTCATAAGTTGACATATGATATGTCATTCTATTCATAGTGTCATTTTCTATCGAATTAAGTGAAAAAATGCAGAGGATGCCATTTAAAAATCAACAGTTGTATTCATTTGACAAGTGACCGAAAACAATTGAATATGTCAATCAATCCCAATTTATGTCGTACACTAACATACCAAATATCGTTGTTTTATCTGTAAAAATAAAAAAGTTATAGGGGTGAGCCACTTTTGAGACACACCCGGTATATTAAAATTTTAATTGCTTTTTTAATGGTAAAGGTATAATCGTTGATTGAAAGAACAACTTTTCATTAAATAATGGGTATTTTTCTATTAAAATTTAGTCATCTTAAGCACATTATTTCATAATTTACATAAGTTTATAATTAAAAAATATAAAACAAACAATAATATCAAATAATAATATGTATATGCTCTTTTTTGTAGTAATTTATAAATTTAGTAAACAGCGTTTAATATTTTTTAGGGGAGCACGGTGAATGTAGACAATTTTGAAAACAGGGGCAAAATGTTAACTGTACGATTGGAGAGGATGGATGAGGTAAGTGTCAAATGAATATTATTTTACCTAATATTAATGCAGGGTCGGATAGGCCAATATAATCAAGGTGGCGGTTGCCAGCCGGGTCCCAGATTTCGCGAGCCCCCCTGTCTTACTATTTACATGTAAAATAGTTCATTATTTTTACTTATATAAAAAAGTGACCATCCCCAGCCTTCGCAGACCTCCCTGTCTTAGAACCTACATGTAAAATAGTTCATTATATATTCTTAAATGAAACAGAAAAAAGTGACGGTAATATTCTGATGTTATCCACAAAATTTCTTTTCGATTTACAATATTTACATTTGCATTGCATTTTGTTTTGCATTGTATTACGGGTAATTCCCTGATTTTAAACACTAACAACAAATCAGCAGGAAAAAATAAATTTTAAGAAAAAAAACTTTTTTAATAATTTAAATAATAGACTAAAAAGAAAAAAAGAAAACTTTTTCCTTAAAACTTTTATTATGAACTTATAACGTCATTGCACAATTTTAATATTATATAAAAGCTTGTCGCGAGATTTGAGTGTACAGTTGCACTCATTAAAATCTGGTACGACAACTTTATCTTGTAATTCCTGGTCTAGTGGTCTATCATAACACAAACTTTCAAAATGAGACAGGGTAGACACAGGTTTTAGATTGTCATGTATATTGTATATACTTCAGGTATATTATTTATGTCACCCATCAATCAAAACACATCTAATAGTCTAGGAGATGAGTATTTTTTAGCTTGGTACACTGACAAGCATTAACAACTCAGACAATTTAATGCATTTAAAATATGGTATGTCAAAATTTGTACTTACTCGTATGTATTTATTTAGCTGGAAAAATTTTACAATTAAAATCAAATAGATACAGTAATTTAATTTACTTGTTTATCAATGTAGAGAAATCTCGCGACAAGCTTTTAGATAATATTAAAATTGTCTAATGACGTTATAAGTTCATAATAAAAATTTTAAGGAAAAAGTTAATTTTTTTCTTTTTAATGTATTTAAATAAAAGCTTGTTGTTAAAAAAGTTATTTTCTTAAAATTTATTTTTTACTTTTTAGTTATGCTGGTTTCTCAGTGCCACACACTTAGGCCCGTATTTATAGTTGCGTCTCGAGACGCCAAGACGGTCTTGGGCTCTTGAGAGCGGAATCCACAGAATACACGAGCAAACGTCATTTTGGAGATTGCGATTTTCATTTTGGAGATTGTCATTTTGGATAGTTTATGTGATCTGTGGATAGTTTCTTATATTGGATTTGGGTCGTGTTTAGTAATCAAAAGTGTATCTACTAATACTAAACTTAATATATTACTAGGGAGTTTTCGTTGCTTACAAATTGCAATTCCGGTTAACGCTAATTGACAACTTTGACATTTCAATTTCGATTATCGTATATCGTAACCGCTAGCTGCCGATATTTTACGGACGTTAGCCAAAGCCGTTAACATAGCGGTACGCATGCGCACTAGCGCAGTAGAAACACAACATTGAAAAATACTGATCTAACCTAACCTCATTCTATTTTGTTTATGTTTTGATTATTTATTTTATCTGTGTTAAACTCGTTGGGAATTCTTAGTGCTTCAACTAATCGAGGAATGTCTTTTTTTTCAAAGCGGAAGTTAGCTTTGCACTCTTGGTCAGATAATATTTCTAGGTTGAACTCCCCATAAAATTCTGCTCGATATTCGATATTGTTTTCAAACCCTTCCAACAGCATAGCATCATCCAAATCCGATTCATCACTAGAGTCCAATAAAATTAAATTGTCCATCCTATATAGCGATACCCAATAAAGTCATATAAAGCACTTTCAAATCAAACAACAATACAAAAACCAAAAATCAAAACACTACGCTACGGACTGTGCTCATCTGTCAGTTTTCGGTTATCGTATCGTATGTCGGCTCCGAACCGATGAAGCGAAAGTCCGAAAACTGTTTTTTTATCTGTCAAAATAGCGGTTATGGTTACGTATCCGTTAACAGTACCGTTGAATTTTTTTAAAGCAACGAAAACTCCCTAATAATAAAGTTACAAATACTTTAAACAAAAATTTAGTAGTTTGCATTCGCGCCATATTTTCGAAGCGTCTCTACCAACTGTCTATCTTAACTGTCTAAGAACTGTCAAGTCTTCTTTTCATTTTTCCTATCACCACAAATTACACTTAACACTCCTCCTCGATAACAACAATTCTAAATTTTTATTATCGCTATTCTTTACTATAAAATTTGAGCTTTAACTCTTAATTTAACAAAATTGTCTTTACATAATGGCTTAGTTAACATGTCTGCTATATTTTTATGTGTTGGAACATATTCAACATTCATTACCTTTTTTAATACTAGATCTTTAAGATAATGAACTTTAATGTCGATGTGTTTGGTTCGTTTTGAATTTTCATTATTACGAGATATTTGAATAGCACTCATATTATCACAATAAAGTATTGCTCTAGCTGTAATATTAAAGTCACTTAATACACCTTTTATGTTCACTAAATCTTGAGAATTAGTTGCAGCTGCTATGAACTCTGCCTCTGCGGTAGATAATGCGACACAGTTTTGTTTTTTCGAAAACCATGATATTACGTTTTGTCCATACATAATTATACTTCCACTTACACTTTTCCTGTCAGTTTTGTCCGATCCCCAGTCTGAATCTGAAAATGCATTTAGTGTTTTATCTTGAATATCATTTTTCTTGAAAACCAATCCTTTTTCTTTCGTCTCTTTTAAATACCTTAATATTCTTTTTGATGCATTCCATGTCTCTTGTGTTGGAGTATCTAAAAATCTACTTAAATATGAAACTGCATAAGTGATGTCAGGACGACTAATGGTTGATACATACATTAGACTTCCGATTAATTGTCTATATGGTACATCAATAAAATTATTTCATTATCTTTGTTAAATTGAAATCCCCTTTCCATTGGTGTACTTTTTCCTTTGCAGTATTGCATATTGTAATATTTTAATAACTTCTCTATAAATTTTGTTTGATTTATATATCATGTCTGTTCCTCTCTTTCTATTGACATTGAAAGAAATTCTTTTATTTCACCTAAATTTTTTGCCTTAAAGTGTTCTTGGAGTAACAAAGATATGTTTTGTATTTTTTCTTTTTCTCCTGTTATTAGTATGTCATCTACATACAACAATAGCCAAATATCTTTATTGTAATATAGACAGCAATCAAATCTTGATCTTTTTAATTTATTATTTATTGCAAAATTACTAAATGTATCATTCCACACTCTGGGAGACTCTTTCAATCCATACAAAGCTCTGTTTAGCTTTAGTACTTGTGACTTTGTTTTCAATCCTTCTGGTGGTTTTATGTATACTTCACTGTTCAGTTCTCCATTTAGAAATGCAGTGGGTATATCTAGTTGCCGTATTTCATAATTCTTTTGCAATGAAACTGATAACATTACTCTGATTGTCGAAATTCTTGCTACTGGAGCATACATTGCTTGACTAAAGTTCTCCTCCTTAATTTGAAACCCTTTTGCAACAATTCTTGCTTTCTTTGTGCCATCTTCTTTAGTGCGAAATACCCATTTTGTTTCAATACCTTTTTTGCCTTGTGGTAACACTGTTTCTGTCCATGTTTGTAATTTCTTGTGAGATTCTATTTCTTTCTGAATAGCATTGCTCCATTGCTCTTCCTTTATTGCCTCTTTAAAATTATGAGGGTCATTTTCATTTGCTATTAAACAATACGCTGTATATACTTCATACTCTGTCAAATACTTTGGTTGTTTTACTATTCTACCTGTCCTTGTTCTTTCTGCTTCAATATCTTCATCTTCATCTTCTGAGCTATCATCAGCTTCAGATTGTAAAGTATTTAAATTATCTTCTCTAATATCATTAAAAGTTTCTGTACCTTTATTTTCCTCTGTTTAAATTTTACATTCAGTTTTACTACTATCTTTATTCTTAACAATTACATTGTAGTCTGTTTGTTCTTCATCAAATGTTACATCTCGTGAACAATTGATTTCATTTTTCTCAAAATTCCATAATCTATACCCATTAGTATTATACCCTACCATAATTTGTAATTCTGCTCGTTTTGTCAATTTATCTGACCTTGGAAGTTCTACTGACCATGCTCGACATCCAAATACTCTCAATTTTGATATATCATTCTTTCCATAAAATAACTCTGATGGTGATTTACCATTGTTAGATTTCGTTGGTGATCTATTGAGTTCATATGCTGAACACAATATAGCTTCACCCCAAAGCTCACGTGGAAGATTTGTCTCTGCAAATTTCGTTCGCACCTTATCTAACAGTGTTCTATTCATCCTCTCTGCTGTCCCATTCTGTTGGGGACTGTAAGCTAAAGTATATTCTATTTTAATACCTTTATTATTGCAATTGTTTTAAAAAATTTGACGAGAATTCACCTCCATTATCACAACGTATTCTTTTTGTTTTGTGACCAAATTGAGGTTTTAACATTTTAATATAATCAATTAAATTTTGTTCCGCTTCACCTTTATTTTTTAACAACTTTATGATTAAAAAGTGAGAATAGTCATCAATTATAACCTGAAAATATTTATAACCTCCAACTGTTGGTGTTACAACAGGACCAGCAATGTCTGTGTGAATAAGTTCCCCCACATTTTTAGTTCTTTTAGTACATGAATCAAAATGTTTTCTTATACTCTTTCCTTCAATACAGTATTTACAAATCTTTTTACTAAATGGTAATCCTAACAATTTTAAATTATATCTATTAATATGTCCTAACCTTCTATGCCAAATATCTGAATTATTTTCTGATTTATTATTACATGCTTCATAACACATTTCATTCTTAAAATCTATTTTATTACAAATAAATCATTAATAGACTCACAATAGAAAATATTTTTATCTTTAATAATCATTGCTTTATTAACCCCTAATTCTTTATTTTCAAATATTACTTTAAATTGTTTCTTTAATAGTTGAGTAACTGATATTAAATTATGGGATAACCCTTCTACTATTAATGCTTCTATTGTAATTTCCTTACCTTGACATATACCTACCAACATACCTTTTTTCTTAGCTTTTAATATATTTTTAGTACATGCAGTTCCAATATTAATTTCTTTATCTAGTTCTACTACATTTATCATAAACTCTTCTAACTTACTACTTATTAAGTGCTCTGATGCACCAGAATCTAAAATAAAACTATTTTTGTCTTTTTTTAATACACAATTTAACGCAAAAAATGCTATTTTAGAGTTAGCTGCTTCATTTGCTTGTTGACGTCCATTTGTCTGACTGGCAAATCCTCTTCCTCTTCCTCTGTTGGTGAAATTCTGTCTTCTTCTATCACCTTTTTCTGTACAATTTGCTATCCTATGTCCTGGCTTGCCACATTTAAAACAAACATATTGGTTATTTGTTTTGAAGGCCGACTCAGTTGTGGCTAACTTTACTTTTGATTTAATTTTCAACTCCTCATCAAGTAAACGAGATTTAACAAACTCCATTGTAACTTCACTATTCAAGGTTTCTATAGCTGTTATAACCGGACCATAATCTTCATTCAATGATAATAATAAATGACAAACCTTGTCTGACTCATCAACCTTTGGACCCGACACTCTCTAGTTTTCTTCATAACATTATCAAATTTTTGAAAATGATCTTCAAGTTTCTCGTTCCTTCCCACATTTCATTGTCAACAATTTTTTCTTCGAGGTTAACTTTGAGAACACACTTTTTCTTTGAAAAACACCCTCTAAAGATTTCATCATGTTCTTCGCTGTTGCAGAATCTTTAATAATATCCAAGTGCTTATCAGTAACACACTGAATAATAATAGACTTAGCTTTGGCATCGTTTATTTTGAAATTTATCTTATCTCTTTCAACTTCAAAATCAGACTCCTCTTTGGTTAATGTTTCTTCTAATCTTTCTCTCTTCTAGCAAAGCAGATACCCTGAATTTCCAATTGTGAAAATTAATGGAATTTAACTGCGGAAACACTGTTGTAATATTCATCTTCCTTATTTTCTGAACAATTCTTTTAATTATAACCTCTATCACTAAACACACTTTTCTCTATGCCTTATTTGCTTTACGTCTTGCGTGAATCTGGGCCCATAACCTATTGGATTTGGGTCGTGTTTAGTAATCAAAAGTGTATCTACTAATACTAAACTTAATATATTAATAATAAAGTTACAAATACTTTAAACAAAAATTTAGTAGTTTTCATTCGCGCCATATTCTCGAAGCGTCTCTACCAACTGTCTATCTTAACTGTCTAAGAACTGTCAAGTCTTCTTTTCATTTTTCCTATCACCACAGATTACACTTAACATCTTAACCCAACTGAACCCAACTTTTTTTGTAAACAAAGTAAATCCCTTGAAATCCGTTTTGTCTGATTAAACAGTTTTGAATATGTTAGAAGAGTTTGAGGATATTTTGGACCATGTGGAAGAAGAAAATCGTCTTCGAGTTCCAAAAAGATATATACTGGATGCAGGAAATCCAATAGAAATGTTTAGCGAGGGGGGATTTATGCCGATATAGGTTTAACAAGGCTACAATTACAGAAACTACTTTACCTCTTATAAATTGAAGACTTGCAAAAACCTACCAATCGCGGTTTACCCATTCTCACCGTTATTCAATTACTAATTTGTTTACAGTTTTATGCGACTTGTAATTTTCAGATGGTAAATGGAGACTTGCGTGGTGTTAGCCAACCTACAATAAGCCAGATAATCAAGAATAATGCAATAGTGTGGAAGTATTTCAAAATTGCAAAAGTTTTTTTAGTCTAAATGTTAGGTCCCAAAAGGGAAATTATGGATATTATAGTTGGATATCCAGGATCAAGTCATGATAATGTTATATTCCATCCAAGTAATTTAAGAATGCTAATGGAAAGGAGTGATATTCCTGGTTTACTTATTGGAGACAATGCATATAGATGTAGGCCATTTCTATTGACTCTGTTCTACAGCTAGGTAATCAACAAGAAACCAGGTATAGTCTGTGAAACGCTTTGAATAAGAAGACTAAGGAAGGAGCATATCAAAAATCTTAGGTACACCGCGATGGGCCTCAAATATGGCCGACTTAAATTCCGGTTTATCAGTGTCGTTCTAATTTTATTTAAAAAATGTAAAACTATGATGTAGGGTAGACGTGGCGTAGACTCAATAATTTGTTGTTTTATTTTACGTTGTGAATAAATGTTGGTAGTTATTAAAATTGTTATAAAAATATATAATTCTAATAAAAATAGATAAGTTATAATAAGTATTTATTACCACAAACATCCGATACGCTAGTGAAGCAGGTAAGTCAAATTAACGTATCTAAATTCTTTGACATCTAATCTTTGACAAGTAATAAATAAAAGCTAAAATGCAAGAAAATATATAATTTAGTTAATTTAAGTGAATTTCATAAATGATCGGTTTACTACACGTATGTATATTATATAGTCACTTACTAGCGAAAAGTTGTTCCATTATTTCACTCAATTTTTGCCGAGATCTACCGCACGCTACACAACCAACTATTTTAGAGTCTTTTCGATAAATCGCGATAGTGTCACTGTTAATTTAAGTGCTGCCACAATTTCCATCTAGATTTACTACCTTTATACAACTATCAGTAGTAGAATAAATAATAAATAACATAAAATAAGCTCCGTAAAGACTGACAAATCCACAAATTTTCAAATCAAATTCAAATGTGTCAAATAAATCGTCAAACAGAACTGTCAGGGATCCCCACCCTAGAGTGCTTTTATGGTGCTTTTTCCGCCCACCATGCATGAATACATGGATAGCATTATGCTCCTTCCTTAGTCTTCTTATTCAAAGGTGAAACGAATAACTTTGAATTTGACAGTTCCCGCGGGCTTTTCTAGTGTTAATTTTATTAGGCTAGCAGCTTGCGGCCATGCTGACGCAATGCCGTCTCTAATAGAACAGCCTCGGAGCGAGATTTATGACGTCACGCTAGTTAGCTACTACGGATTAATAAATATGTATTAATTAATAAATATATATGTTACTGCAAATGTCCGAAATGCGGCAAAAAAACCTAGGATAAGCGCGCTAAACCTAGGATTTACAAAAACATTAACTAATTAGGTTAGCCTGGTTATTTGGAGGGTGTTAATGCGTTGGTTAGCCTGGTTATTTGGAGGGTGTTAATGCATTGGTTAGGTGGTTATTTGGTGGCGTGGGTTGGTTTTTTACTACCACTTGCTTTTGGTAGATTCTAGGTTTTACCGCATTTCGGACATTTACAGTAACATATATATTTAGTATATTTTATATGTAATTTTTGGATTATATTCGACACTATTTTTTTTCATATGACACAACACTGATAAGGGCTATAATATGTTAACCGAAACCAAATGAAAAAAAATGAAAAACCAAATGAAAACTTAATCAGCGTTTTTCCCGAACCTAAATCCCAAGAAAATCAAAATTTTAGAATAATTTTATATATAAAATGACAGCGTTCTTTATTTCATAGCCATCGCTGACGCCTTTTTTTCTATGATATTGTATTATTTGCAAATATAATTTTTCGAACATTGATACTTTCAAAATATACATATAAATTTTGTGAATGTAAATAATAATACTTCACTATTAGTAGATGTTGAATGTTTTTTGTTAAATTAGATCGATTTTCAAACCCCCAAATTTAAAATATATTTTACATTTTGCCCAATATCTTATATACCTATTCATTATTTGTATATTGTAAAACATTTGCTGCATTTGTATGGTTCATAGTTTATTTGCCAAAGTATTTATTACTATAAATAGTATATTGTATTTATTAACTGTATATTATGTATATTTCATGTAAACTATATCGTTTTTAAAATACAAACCAAAAATACGAGGAATAATTAGGTTTTCCATGTATTCTACAACATATTTATTAATCCGTAATATCTAATTAGCTTGACGTCATAAATCTCGCTCCGATTAGAGACGGCATTGGTCTGATATTTAGAAATGTCAAAAGCTGATGACATTTTACTTTTGACAATTATGTCATTTCGAGTTGATTTTTCCAAGAAGAGGAAGAACTGTCACTTGTTTTATTATTTTCCTTTTCTATCTCACGACTCACGAAAGTAAAAAAAGTTACCTATCTGATTCGTTCAGGCACTCAATTTAAAGAATATCAGTAACTTTTTTGATAGAGGGATTTTATATTTGCCATGTTGGTAAAAAATAACGATCAAAATTCAAAGTTATTCATTTTATAGACTATATAACTTTGCCCATAGAAGAACGCGAAATGTTGAAAGGCTATTTGAGACTTGGAAAAAACGTCTTCCATCTCTCCGAGGTTTACAAAACAACTGTTGCTATTATTTGTGCAGCTGCTGTTCTTCGTAATATTGGTTTAAGGGAAAATTTAGATAATTTTGAAGATGCTAATTTACACATTCCAATTATAAATAAAAAAGGAAGAGGGTTAGATTTTTGAAGAAATCTTATTCAACATTTTGCAAATTAATGTATTTATTGTATTAATATATGTATATCTAGTAATTATGTAATATGTTAAGTAATGTTCCAAGGTAACTAGTACCTATATAATAATTTTATTTACTTTTCTATTAGTGGTTAAGTTAGTATTTATATATTTACATGTAATATAATTGTAAGTAATTCCTTATAGTCTTTTATTAGTTATCTTAAAAATACTGTTTTTCTATACTTAAATAATATATGATTTCTTAGTAGTTTTACGCTCACTATGACCAGACAGCTAAGAGCTTGTTTTAACTGGTCACACAGAATTTTCCCACTAATACATTAAAACTAAAAAAATTATCTTTTTATTTTCATCATCAATATTTACATAAATATCATATCACATAATATACAATATTGGATGTATACACTGTATACCTATAATTTTCAAGATTTTATTGCTTGGTGTAAATTCTGTATTCTTATTGAGTTGACCACTCTATATAAAGTCGATACTCCATGTTTTATAATTTTATTTCAAATAATATTTCACAATACACATTCTATGATTATTGCGTTTTTACTGCTTCCTTATTTCTTGTCGTCTAGATGACATTCTTCTCTCCTTTTTTTGCTAGTCTGCTAGCCTATAAATTTTTTTATACTTTCTTTGTTCCATTTCTATATGTTCTTTGACCTCTTCTCTTTTCATTCTCTACTGTCAATAATCATATATAATAACTAATAACAACAATAAATATCATTTATGGTTGTATCACACAAATTCACTCAAATGTTCTGCTATTAAAATGGACACCCTCTTGATAATCTGGCTTATTGTAGGTTTTACTATCTGAAAATTAGAAGTCGCATAAAACCGTAAACAAATTAATAATTGAATAACGGGGGGAATAGGTAAACCACGATTGGTAGGTTTTTGCAAGTCTTCAATTACAAGAGGTAAAATAGTTTCTGTAATTGTAACAAACCAAACCAAACCAAACCTATATCGGTATTTAAATTCACCCTCGCTAAACATTTCTATTGGATTTCCTGCATCCCTTATATATCGTTTTGGAACTCGAAGACGATTTTCTTCTTCCACATGGTCCAAAATATCCTCAAACTCATCTAACATATTCAAAACTGTTTAATCAGACAAAACGGATTTACAAGGGATTTATTTTGTTTACTAAAAAGTTAGGTTAAGAAACTATCCACAGATCACATAAACTATCCAAAATGACAATCTCCAAAATGAAAATCGCAATCTCCAAAATGACGTTTGCTCGTGTATTCTGTGGATTCCGCTCTCAAGAGCCCAAGACCGTCTTGGCGTCTCGAGACGCAACTATAAATACGGGCCTTAAACTCAATTTTTTTTTTCTTAAATAACTTCCTGTGGGCATCCTAATAATATGTATATCGATTTTCATTAAAAAAGGAGAACTTAAAAAGAAAGACTTCAAATTTGACAGTTCAAATGTGAGACAAAAAAACAAGTCAAATTTGACAGTTCAAATGTGAGACAAATAAAATGAAAACCGACTAAGGGGTAGGGGGCATCCAATATATCGATTTTTTTCAAAATCGGATAACTTTGAAATTTTTTTGACAGCTCAATTTTTTTTCTTTCATTTTATTTTTAACCAAACCATTTTTATCAAAATCGGTTGACTTTGAAATTTTGACATGTCATTAAACTGTCATTTTTTCAAGATGGCCGCCCATATATTTTTTTTTTCATATGCATATACCCATAATATATCTATATATATATATATATATATATATATATATATATATATATATATATATATATATATATATATATATATATATATATATATATATATATATATATATATATATATATATATATATATATATATATATATATATATATTTGTTTCCCTGTTTCTTTGACCTGTATACTATATTTTTTTTTTTGTTTTCACTCTTGGCCTTAGGTCGTTGGGGTTGCAAAGATGTTTCTAGATTTTGTTCATTATTTTTTATTTTGTGACGACGTTTCGATAGTATATGTCTTTTTCAAGCCTCTTTAAGTACATAAAACAGTCAGTTAAAATCAATAAGATAAAATGTCAAACTAAAAGGTCTTACCTTGAACGTAGATTCTTACAGAGTTAAAATTTGTTAAACTGGACAACACAATAACACATATTAACTATTGTTTTTAATTGTTTTTGGACATTACACTTTACTATAGAGCACGTACATATTTATCGTTTCAATATCCGATGTCTAATGTCTACTGTTCTTAGTGCGTTAGAGGATCGACAGATATATTTTGCTTAGATTTTTTAGGTCTTTTTTATCATTTACCGCGTTTTTGTTTTTTTGTATCTCCACCATTTCATAAAATTCTCTCTTTTTTTGGTGATTTTCTGTTTTTAAAATTTTAGTTTTATTAAAATCGAATGTATGATTTTCTGTTGACACATGATTTGTGAGGGCGGTTACATTTTTTTATCATACTTGTGCCCTTTCAGTCTATTTTCTAACCATTGAGAAGTTTGTCCTATGTAAACTTGGGCGCAGTTCGAACATGGAATTTCATATATAACATTGCTTCGTTTGTTTAACGGTGTTACAGATTTTAGTTTAGAGAAATTATTAGCTAACAAGTTATGTGCTTTATAACAAATCGTTATATTATACTTTTTATGTAACCCTTGTAATTGTTGAGACAACCCATTTACGAAGGGGAGCGCAATATATCGTGTATCTTTTTTAATGTTTTTATTTTCTATTTGATTTTGATTGTTTTTTGTGTTTAAGAATTTTTGGAGTCTATCTTTGAATATTTTGTTTATTAGTTTTTGTGGATGGTGAAAATAATGAACAAAATCTAGAAACATCTTTGCAACCCCAACGACCTAAAGCCAAGAGTGAAAACAAAAAAAAAAAAAATATATATATATATATATATATACAGGGTGTCCCAGAAATGAGTGCAGATATTTTAAGGGGTGGTAGATCTGGCCAAAAGAAACATATTTTCTCTTTACCATTTTTAAAATAGATTGAAAATAACCGAGTTATTTAACTTTGAAAGTTTAAAAAAAAAATTGCGACATTTTGAGAGCCGCCGGGGAATCTCGCGGATCCCCCGGCGCGGGGGAGAGATCTCGCGGATCTCAGCTTGTTCGCCGCCCGCTGTTGCCACATCGACTAGAAAGACTTAAAAAGTACTTGCAAAATCCCACACCATCCAAGAGGTTCTGCAGAGGTGCGTTACTTTTTTTAAGTGGGTGATCGCCAGTAGCCCTACTTTTCACATTACACAAAATAAACTAAAAGAAAAAAAACTTACCAAACAATAAAAAAAGATATCCCTATAGCAGAGAGATACAACTGCAGAGCTTTCTTTTTTTCCATTTTACCACTCTTAAAACTGCACATAACACTACACTTAATAACATCACTTCACTACAATTCTTAACAACACTATGCAAATTTTCAACTGTGGAAATATTGGCTCCCCTATTAATTTTAGAGCTAAATCGTAAATGGTTTTTAAAGATACATTACAAATTTGCACAAGGGGATCCAATATCTCGACAGTTCAAAATTTGCATGGGATATCCTATATTTCCAACGATGATGCACCACCCGGTATACCCTTGCTTCTTGACTGCATGCTATTATAATAATTGTTCAAAATGACGACCTCCATTTCCAATACATGCTCTCCTTCTTCTGAGCATGGAATTTTTAACGTTTTGCAGCAATTCTTCGTTGCTTTTCCCGAATCCCTCAAATGCTGAACCATACTTACAAAGGTTCGAGCATTAGGGATTTATCTATTCGGATACTCTTCGGAATAAAGTCTCCGAGCTTCTACAGCGCTTTCCCCTGCCAGAAAGTACCTATGCTCTTAGCATATCCACCTTCTCCGGATTTCTATACTCCATCGTGATTTGCCTATACCGATACCGATTACCGACACAAAAATATGCACTAACGAACATTTCACAACACTTTAAACACAATCTCCGATCACTTTCTCGAATTTTAAAAGCTCGATAATATTAGAAATTAGATCGATTTCTAATAGTGTACATGCTTTGTGTACATGCGATTAATAATGTCGTTAGTCGTTAATATAATACAGGAATCTGTAATTTTCTCCCCACCGCCCATTTCATTGGAAAAAACGGCGGCAAGTTTTCTGCTTTTGAAATTACGATCGATGGCATTTTATTGTGTAAAAGTGGATGGTAAATGGCATCGATCGTAATTTCTCAGGCAATTTAACGTCTTAGCAGGTATACTTATTTTTTATCAAAAAAGCTTTATAGAAAAAAGAATAACTGAATATGTTAGTAGCTTTATTACTAATTAAACTATTCAAAACATGTTTTGATATTACTAAAAAAAATTAACTAAAAAATATAGCAAATTTTATAGTTTGACGACGTTATAATTAACAATAGGCAAATGGAAAAAATTACCTAACTACATATTAGAGACATAATTCCATACCTAGAAATACCGTATGGTCGGAAAAAACGGCGTCCAGAATGGCTTGAAAATAACGGTCGGTGAAATTCTCCATAAAATTTTACACATAGATTGACAGCGATCTTTATTTCATAGCCATCGCTGACGCCGTTTTTTTTTTCACGACCATATTGTATTTCCCATTAATCGCATGGTGGCAATACTAATTTATATTTAAAGAGATATATCTAAATGTGTATATACTAGGTATTTTATGAGCAATCATATTTAAGCTATTATGACTCATATCATATTCTAATTACTTGAAACTTGAAACATAATATTTGCTCCTATTATATTCATGTAACTAAATTTTCTAATATTAATAACTCTCTGATAATAAAAAACAAGAGTGTGTTTTGAAAAAGTAAAGCATAATTACTGTGTATTGACTTTATTGTGAAAAGCAACCTATTTGAAACACATTTACGTAACACAGAATAGTTTAAAAAAGAACTTACACACATGTTTTTTTAGTCTATTTTCTTTATTATATTTGAAAACTACAGTCCCCCTTCCAATACATAAAAACATTTATATTCAAATATACTCTAGATAGAGCTCCAATTTTTATATGAAATGAGAATTTGTTCACACATAAACTACCGTATGATCGAGAAAAAACGGCGTCAACGATGGCTATGAAATGAAGGTCGCTGTCATTTTATATGTAAATTTATATAGGAAATGTCATTGATCGTCATTTCCCAGCCAACTGGACGCCGTTTTTTTTTCGATCATATGGTACATTTTATGTATTTTATTCTTTAATTTTAATTACTACAAATGGTCTTGATATTTTTCTTTTGAATACATATATTCTTGTTACTCTCTTTCATCTTTGTCTCTAATATACAGATGCATTGCAATTTGTTGTTAGTATATTTATGTAATCATTTCATAAATCCTAAAAATAAAAATGGTTATAACATGCTTTCCAGATATCCATATCCACAATATTCTGTGTGTAAATATGTTCAATTTTTAATAACCCATTCACTAAATGAGATTGTGAGACAACATACAGGTAGCTGTTTAAATAATTTTCAATCTTTGTATGTAATAATAGATTTCACATATTATATGCATTACACAATATGCATTACCTGCAATAATAAAAGATATTTTCTTTAAAGTGTATAATTCTATCTAACACACTTCTAATAAAGTATACTCTGACTCTTTGAACATTTGTTACAGCTTCTAATAATTAGGTATATCGATAACTTCCTAAGAAATTTTGTTAGCACTTTTAGTTAGTTTACCATTTTTCTCAATATATTCTGCAGAATATAATATGACTCGATACATTCACCTAGAATAAAATCAATAATATCATTTATGAATAGAAAACTACATGTATAACTTTTTCATTAATATTTGCAATTTCAGACCAGAACTTGTCTGAAGAGAACTTTCTTGGTTTGTTTAAAAATATCTTACCGTATAACATAAATTTACATCTGAATTAATCTAATCAGATCAAATTTTCTTCATAGTATAGAAAACATCGAAACTATTTGACTGGTAATCGAGCTATCAATAAGCTGACACTAAAATTTAATGAATAATTAAATGGGATAATTATTTTCATGTAAAACAAAACTTTATACTTAATAAGACCACAGGGAGTACATTATTACAACAGTGTTACTGAGATTTTTGATTTAATGTATTGCTTGGTATTTGTAGATCTGTTATTGTATTGTGATTACAATTGCCTTCTTCTCCATTGATGCTCCTAATTTAAGATTACTGATTTTCTAATACATAATTAAAGTGAAATTATTTTTCCTACCATTACATAATTAATTTCTTCCTACCATTAGGTAGATACCTGAAAGGTTAATAAATTAAAAACGAATTTATTAAGACATTTAAACTGTTTACCTCATTTCTCACATATTTTTGACACCAAACATTATAAATAAATCAAAAAATATTCGTATACCAACTGAATTATATGATATTTCATTTTGAATAATAAAAGTACTTTTTTACAGGTTTATTTGGCATTGTTTGCATTGTTTTTTGTTGTTTTCTGTTTTGTTTTTGTGCGAGTTTAATAACCCACGATTAACCTTAAACATAACCTTAAACTACACACCATACTAGGGATGTACGATTCGAATCGATTATTATCAAATCGACGTGATTTTTATCAAACGATTTTTTGGTATAATCGATCTTTTTTTTTAAATCGAAGACCGATTTTATTTATACAGTTTTACAGGTTTATTTATTGGTTAGAATTTAGAATAAGAAAAAACACTTTAGTTTTGCTGGAATATTTGTTTGCAGTGCATCCCTAGTAAAAGGCCATCTAGCAATGAACTGAAAAATTAAGTGTAAGTGCTCGCTGCCGCATGCGCCGATGTTTGTTTATCACTTTGATAACAGGTGTCAGATTGTTGTCGGGGCTTCCCATATTTTTATATTTTAGATAACGTAGAATACTCTTTGATTTTACCTTAATTCTTTCTTGGGTATACCCTTTCTTGTACTTTTATTTTATTTTTGGGATATCCCTACTCCGTACATTAAACATTTAGAAAATTGATTTATCTATCTTTATACAACCACCAAAACGTTGACCCATAATAGTAATACATCAGTCCAGTAGAGGACGCTAAGGTAAAAAATTTCTAAATAAAAATTTGTAGGGGTGGGCCAGTCTGCGATTTTTGTGGAGCTGCTACGCTCTGCGACTGCTCCAATAAAAGCACTGCGACAAGTAGCAGCGATTTTTCGGAGCAATTAACCTATAAATTAAAAATGTAGTTTTATAGGTTAATTGCTCCGAAAAATCGCACTCATGTTCGGCTGTTCGGCACCGTTCGTTGCATTTACTAAAAAGTACAGGACTATAGGTGTGATTATGATAGGCAACATCATCGTCTAGTTTTTATTTATTTATATCGTATGATCGAGAAAAAAACGGCGTCAGCGATAGCTATGAAATGAAGATTGCTGGCATTTTATATGTAAAATTTATGGGGAATGTTATCGATTGTCATTTCCAAGCCAACTGGACGCCGTTTTTTATTTCGATCAGTAGTGGCGATTTTAACGTCTGTGCAATCGGGGTAAGTCACCGACGGGCCCCAAGCCTCCCGGGCCCTTGCGAACAAGATTCGAACTTTTCCGAACTACGGGCCCCTAGAGCTCTTAAAATCGCGGCTGTACGGTACTATACTGATGTCTTAGTTTGATAGATGTTGCTATATTTTTTTAGTCTATTCAGAAGAATTTGAGTGTTTCTAAGTACCAAGCACTTTGCTATAAATATCTTAAAGAGTCTGTTCATTTTCACAGAGTGGTGGCCCATGGTAAAAACTTAATGTTATATTCAATTCAAAGTCGAAACTGTCAAAAAAATCTTTATTAGTGACCGGTTTCGGCTATTTAGCCATCATCAGACCTTAAAAATAGATATAAATAATAAAACTTATATGAATGTATAAGATCAAATAAAAGATTTAGGATATACAACAAAACACAGATACAAAATTAACTAACAAATAAACATACTAACAAGTTAAAAATTACCTTTGTCAAAAACATCTGTTTGTGATTAATATATAATACATAAATATCTTATTTAGATTCATGAAAGAAAAAGCGAACGCTGCTACGTTTCCCGTTCCCAAACTCCCAACAGCTCCAGTACACAGAATATACTCAATATACTATGCTCCAGTCGACTGCGACCTGCGACGACTGTGACTGGAACAGTCTGACCGGGCGACGGGGCTAGGAGCATTTTCAGAATTTACACTATTGCCTGCTATTGCTCCTATTGCTACTCACGAGCGCAGATGTCCTAAACTTGTAAACTGCTCCGAAATGTCACTGCGATTTTCTTGGAACTGGAGCAGTCACATACTGCGACGTTGGTGGAGCTGTGACAAAGTAGCGGACTGCGATTTCACAACCCACCTCTAAAAATTTGTAATTCCTTCAGTGTTTTCGAAATCGTTGTCGGGGTTGCGTCGGTTTTGAAGAAATGTCGAAGAAAACCCCGGACTGTCTACCATCAGCCTCCGGATATAAGTAGTTATTAAAGCAAGTTTTTTTTAACATTTTTTATTGTATTTATGAGTTTAGTGTTTGATTATTATCATGTGAAAAAATTTAAATAATATTTTAAAAGTGATAGGCATGTGATAGGTTTGTGATTTTCAGTTTAATAGATATTTGGTGTGTATGTGTTTGCGTATATGTGTGCTGGATAAAAACACTTTCATTAAAAGGGTAAGCTCTAACTAAACATTAAAGGTTATACTTGTTTATTGAAACGATTGAAAATATTTTCTAATATGGCGAAAAAAGAAGCTATAATTGTTAAGATTTATTTTTTTCAGTTTACTCCACTGTAAAAAGTATTTAAAATATTGCGCGTTTCACTAGAATTAGTAGAGCAATCTACACTAATATGAATAAAATTAATTTTCGTATTTTTTTCTGTAGCAACTTAAAATAATTGAATTTATAGATAAACATGCAGAATGTGGGTATGGTAGGAGATGGCAACGTTGCATTCTCTCCGACACTCTCTATGCCCGTTAAACGAATTTCCCGGGGAGTGAACAGTGGCACTCAAAAGTTTTTCAACATTTTCCGGAAAATGTCAAGAAAAATATAAAATTTTCAACATTTTTTTTTCGCAAAAAAAACCTCATAGGCGTGTTTTGGGTTTGAACTATACTACCAGTTAAAATATCTGCACTCATTTCTGGGACATCTGTCTATATATATATATATATATATATATATATATATATATATATATATATATAATAATATAAAATAATTTGAGCCCGATCCATTCATACATAGAATTTTAAAAAATCAAAAACCTCAAAAATGCTGTCAAAAATTCGGGTCATGCCTGGCAAAAAAATGTATTGTCATTGGGATTGAACCTACATGCCAAATTTCAATTTCCTACAATAAAAGGAAGTGGTTCTAATTTAGCTTACAAGATTTACCCTGAACAAACATACATACGAGTAGTTACATACAAAGCAAGTTAAATAAAAGCTTGTAAAATTGACAAAAAACGTACTTACCCTTTACGGATACCCCGTATTTACAGAACGGATCGACGCAGTCCGACCCTGCCATATTTTATGGACCCTGGCCATATTTTATGGGGCCTTCGCGGGCCCCCCTTTGTACTTCATTATTTATTCTTAACAATATTTGCTTTTGCATTGCATTATGGCATTTGCATTGCATTGGTTTACCTTGCATTAGGGTAGTTCCCTGATTTCTATACAGGGTGAATCTTAAATAAGTGCAAATATTTTCAAGGCTGATAAATCTCCATAAAAGAAACATAATATTTTCTCTTTACCGTTTTGTCAAATAAATCCAAAACAACCGAGTTATTTCTATCTTAAAATTTCCAATTTTTTGCTATAATTTTGAGAATCATTAGATTTTCTTTTTTGTAAATTTAATCTACTACCTATGTTGCCATATTACAAAGTATGTTTTTAAACTAAAAATTAAAAAAATTTCCAATTTTATTTTAAATTCCAAATTTTCATGAAAAAAAAATTTCGCGCAAAAACCTCATGATCGTGTTTCCTGGGTCGAAATATACTACTCCTAAAAATATTTGCACATATCTAAGGCTCTACCTGTATATAACAGGGAAAAATTGACCAAAACGTAAAGCGAAAAAATACGCAAAAAAATCCACTCGCGCCCTCCTTACATTCCCCCCCGGGCCCCTTTGACCTAGTGCGACCCTGGATCGACGTACTGTACCTGTGACTGTACTAAAGAAACATAGGAGTAAGAGCCCGTGTGTTGGCTTTAGCGTGATCGTAACGAAAATTACGGAGATAGCCGCATTTCGGTGGCTATTTCAGATCACTGGGAATTAGCAGATATTATTGAATTAAAATAACAAATTTTCTTTAATGGGAAAAAATGTATTTGCTTCCTCTACTTATAGAGTATTTTTTTCTCTTTCTAATGGCATAAAAATATATTAACGTAAAAAATGGAGTTAGCAGGTTATCACGTTTCACTGACGATATGGCATTTCCCATAGTAAATTTTTATCAAGGCCACCCAATGATTTTTCTCTCGTACTTTACCATTGAAAGAGCCATACGAAATAATAGTCCGTGTATCTGAAAAAACCATTAAAAATTTTGAAATACTTTAAATACAAAAAATATTTAATTTTTAACTCTCCATCTAATAAAAAAATAATATTCAGGGTGTTCCATTTAAAATAACAAAGAAAATTTATTTTTGATTTTAGAAATTTTGGTTCTTAGAATTTTGAACACTCTGTATGATTTAACATTACGATATTTATAACAACGTAAGTATAGACCATCTAAAGTAAATACATAATGTAGTTTTGATTTTAAGACAGGTTCTTGTATTTGTAATAATTTTTTTGAGGAAGGTTGAAAAATATATATTTTTTATTTATTTAATATCTTTGAAATTATCGAAATATGTTTACTCATATCTTAGGATTATGTAAAGTGATCTGAAAGGAAGTAAAAAATGCAGTAATATACAGGGTGCTCCATTTAAAAAAATAATTCCGATCCACTCGCACTTTTTTAAGCCACAATTCTCAAGTTTTTTTATTCTATGAGCTACAGATGCCCGACGCACTATTGCCGGACCCTGTATAGCAATTTCTTAATATTTGTTTATGTAAATTTCTTTATATTTGTTTCTTTAAGACTCGGAAATATTATTTTTTTATTGGTACCTAAATGTGTAACGATTTTTCAGGAAATTGTAGGTACCTTTCTATAAAAATTTAATCATTTATTAACCGATTATTTCATAATTTACCTCGTCAGGTTCATAATTTAAATTTACAAGCAAATATAAAACAAATAATATATTAAATATGTAACTAATGCTCCTTTTTGCAGGAATAAGTGCCGGTGGCAATTAAACAAAACAATTATAGCTAGTAAATTTACTAAATAATTTTTAATATATTTTAGGGGAACGTGATGGATGATGGTAGAGGGGAGGATAACAATTTAGGACAACAGAGGGGGGAAATTGCCAGCGGGCGGTCGATTGAAGTAAGTATTGGATGATTTTATTTCCATAAATAAAATATCCATAATATTTATATAGCAATTCACCGCTACAAAAAAAATCTAATATTTAAGTTATAATAGTAGTAGAAGTAGTAGTAGTAGTAGTAGTAGTAGTAGTAGTAGTATATAGTTTATTTGTTCCAATTAATTACACAGTGCAATATAATATAAATATACAGAAGTATAATATAAAATAATCACACAAATGCAAAAAAGTAAGCCGCCACAGCAGCATGGAACATTGAAAAAAAAAACAGCCCAAAAACAAACTAGGTCACATTACAATATTTAAAAATGTTAACATTTTCGAAAACAAAAATATATGCAAAAGATGATCGAAAATGAAAATAAAAAAAATTATCATATTAAGTTATTCCATACAAATGTAAAGTCTATCACAGTCATCAAAAAATTCATTAATAGAGTAGAACGCCTTTTTTAATAGATAATTCTGAACGATGCTCTTTGCCATTTTATTTTGGAAGATTTCTGACGCTTTCTGAAAAACTGTTGTATATTTTAACACAAAAGAAAATCTAGGAACTAGTGGGGTTGCAGTCGGAAGATTTTGGACTAGAGTTAATACACTTTGTTAATTGTCAAGCTTTCGCAATTTATTTATTCCATCCTCAGGACATCAATGTGGTAAAAGACCTTCATAAAAACTACATTAAAAAATAGGCTTGAGATATACATTGAAAACTCCACAGTAAAAACATCACTGACCAATCAACCACTCGACTCGAAAAACGCATAGTTTTCGAGATATTTACAGAATACCGATTTTGGGCGCCATCTTGGCAAGATGGCGGTGCCAGCGGCAAGTCTGGAAATGTGCATTTTATTGATTTTAGTTAGGGACCCCAAAACCTATAAACCTGCAAAATTTCAAAACTTCCGAACTATAATAAGAGATTCATTCTTCAAGAGATCTGGTTATGTGCCAGTCAAAAAACAAATAATCATAATATGAGATATTGGCGATGATATTACAGTCAACAACTTCTTTCAGTATCTTTACAAGTATCTCGTCATCACCAACAAATTTTTTGTTTTTTTTTTATAATTGTGCTAATTTCTTGACCAGTTGTAAACCCTAAAAACAACGTCCGATCGACATGGATATGAGAAAAGTCCTCCTCGATTACAATAGATTCTAAATTTAAACATGAGTTTGCAAAGTAGTGATTTAACTTACTATTTTGACAGGATCATTATATTTAAGTTTGAAATTTTCCAGTGTTGTTTTATTTTGTTTATCTTTGTTGGTTATACCCTTGTTATACTTTTTACCAAATGCCATGCAGCTTCCACTCTATTTTCAGCGTTACATATAAATTGTCTATTTGATAGTTTTTTAGCTTCCAGTAAGTTTACAATATGTCTTATAGAAATTATCAGTTACCAAATTTTTTATTCGGTAAGAGTTCAGCACACGTTTTCGCTTACACGACAGTCTTATCCCCTTTGTTATCCAAGACTTTGATTTATTGTGCTGAATACATTTTTAACTGGAAAAATACATTTAAAATAGTTTTGAAATAGAGAAGCAAAAGCACAATAAGCGTCATTCACTGTGCTGCATGTCTATACCATAGACCAATCAACAGTTTCTATTTCTTTCTTAAACGAAAGTATTTTACTTTTTGGAAAAATTCTTTTATAATTGTACGCTATAGGCCTTTTGTTAACATTAATATGACAATGTACACTTATAATCTGGGCACAGTGGTCAGAAAGCGCCAAATCTTTAACAAAGCTCCGAACATTCAAAGATGCATCATAAAGAAAATTATCTAACAAAGTTGACGTATTTTTGGCTACACGGGTTGCTCCGTATATTTTCTGGCTTAAGTTATAACTAGAGAATAAGTTTATTAGTCTTTTAACAAGAGTGTTGTGTTGTTTTCAAAAAAGTTCAAATTGAAATCACTTGCTACTACTATATTAAATTTAGGATAATGTTGATTTATTAATTCAAGTCAACCAAACCAAACCTGTTCTAGTGTATCCATAAAGACATTAAACGAACTTATACCACGTCGATATAAACACACTACTACTAATTTTTGTGTCTTATCTACTACAGCCGCCAGTTCAACTGTACCTTACACACTTAACTCACAGAGGGCCTTCTCATCCTCAAACATCCCAGCCTCCTGACAATATATACATACTCCTCCATGTTTCATTTTTTCTCTTGGTTCAAGTATGATCTCGATTTCAGACACTATTTCACAATTATTGTGTGTTTTGATGAAGGATAGATACACCAACATTTAGGCAGTTAGTAATCAATATTTTAGGCTGTTGCACCTATTTGTCATTAGAGTGATTTTTTTAATTTAGAAGTTTATTTTCTGTCTTGTTTTTTCCTGTACTTTCAAATATGTTTGACATCTTATATCATATATCCCATGATTTACATCTAGATTTAGGTTAAAATTTTTGTTACAAGATAGACAGTTGCTGCACTCTCCATTTTATTTTTGTTGCAAGTTTTGGTGTCGTGATTTGCTTCTCCACATTTTCCTCATAATCTTGGATTTTTACATTCTCTTGAAACATGATTGTACTAGTTGCAGTTATAGCATCTTATTATACTAATGTATTCGTAACATCTACATGATCTACAGCCTAAATAAACTCTACAATCATTCCCCACTCTCTGAAACGTATAATTATCACACTCCAGGATAGCAAGATATGATTTAACCATTTTTTTAAACAATCAGTTTAATTTTACTCTCTGATGTAAAGACTTCGGAATTTTGCTACTTCGGAGTTTGTAAAAGTTCTCCCTTGTTGTATACATATTCAATATCAACAATTTTTATTCGAGGGTTCTTCTTATTTGGAACAGTTGTAAAATTGGTTTATGCAATCTTTGGTTCCAGACTATCCTTCAATTTATTTGCTTCATTCTCATTTCTGCAATGTATAACGACTGCGCCATCTCTATCTTCCCTTATTTTTTCAATTTCTATCCCGAGTTCAGCTGGATTTACCTTCTGTTTTAAAATTCATTTTGCTTCCTTGCTGTCGCATGCCGCTGTTGGTTTTACTAGAACAACCTTCTGTACTGTCCCTGTACTGTCCTTGCATAACTAGTTTTCGGAGTTGGAATATTGACGTTATTATTAAAAGAAGAATAAATGAATATTACTATTATTTTCATTCCCTTCTCTTCTCGCTTTCTTAATTGACCGTAATTGGTGAATCCGGATCTCAAGAAAAGACCTAAGGTATTCGCCCTAACACCTTTCGGAGTATGTGTGCTGTTCCCAGCAAAGCTTTCTTCTGTACTTCGGTGGCCAGGTATAAATTTGATGAAATTACTATGCCCTTTAATAAGCATACCGAGTGCACCAATTACTACTGGGACTATTTTCGTCTTCGTGTTCCACATTCTGCTGATTTCAATTTTAAGATCTTTATACTTGCTGATATTAGCAATCTGATCTTAGCTGTAGTCCTATGGCAAATCCCATAGGACTACCTTGTCTCTTATATTTAGGACTTTCTCGGGAACGTGTATATAATACTTGTCCTGCACCTGTACACCCAACTCTCTGGATATAATAATCCAATGTATGTATGCTGCAACCTGTCTATATGAGTGTATTCTGTCGGAGCAAGTGTTGAGCAACCACTACCAGATGGATGATATGTTCTTTTGCTCTATTGCACATTCTACATTGCTTTTTTTTGATAATATCTGGTCTTAAGTGCTTGATCTTGTGCAGCGATGATGAGACTCTCTGTTTCTCCTTTAAGTCCAGAACTGCTTAACCATGCTGTGCTTCCTTCCCGATCAACTGTCGGTTTATTCAGATTTCGGTAGAATTGTCCATGCAAACACTTTTGTTCTAAACTCGAAACTCGCTATTTTATTTCGTTCTATACTAGATTTTAAATGTTCAATATTTTATGTAGTTGTTTCTTGTTTAGAGAATTTGGCTAGGATATTGATAGCTTCTTTTTGAATGGATTATTTGGCCTTCTTTTCGTCGTGGGTTGCTAATGCCTTACAGTATTTATCCCTGTTAAGAGCGACATAGTTGCTCAGACTTGTGATAGCAGAGTTGACAGCCGGCTCAATTATTTCTATTAACCCTGGTCCACCATTTCGTCGTTTAATATACAGCCTATGTATATCGGCCTTTGGACGATGTAAGCTATGCACCCATGGTGAAAAGCTTCCCAGTTTTGCAATCCACTTTTTCAAGTTTGCTTCTTAGCCAATCAATAAAACCAAAACTATAAGTCATGAGCGGAACAGCTATTGTGTTGATCGCTTTTATTTTATTCCTTGCGTTTAATTCTGTACCTAATATTTTCCTTACTCGCTGGTGGTACTCTTTTGATTTTTTTTTTTTGGATTTTATTGTTATCTATCCCGTCCATTTCTTCAACATAGGTACTTGTAAGACTCACCAATATCTAGATTTCTTATCGATGTCTGTTCGTCTAATTTTACATTATCTATCTTAATTGGCTTGCCACGTTTATACAGGGTGTCCCACTTAAGATGGATACAATCCAATATCTTGATTGTTTGTTGAGCGATCTTTTTCATTTTTGGCAGGAAGCTGTATGGCTATAAGACGTACATTTTGCCCAGGGTAAGAAATGCGATTCCTCATAGACGTACGTTTTAATGGGGTTTGATATTTTTCGAGTCAAGAGTAAACTACCCTTAGGACAGTATTTATTTCAAACTTGATAAATTATATTGAATCCTCCTTACCTAAGATATTTAAGTTCTAATTTTTATAAATATTGATACAGGGTATCTCACTAAAATAAGACATTTTTATTTTTATTATTATTTTGTTAAGTACTTACGACGCGACTGGATAAACAACTGGTTTATTATCAATAACCAATTATACCCAATTATCAATTAATAATCGATTTAAGTTTGGTCGAAATCTTTGTTTAGAGCATATTTTTCAAAGTTAATAGTGATTGTTTTAAATAACTGTTTGGATTTTTTTAAATATTCCTCAATAAAACGAATAAAAATTATATTTCAGATTCCATTGAAAACTGGGTAAAAGTAAACAAAATAAATTGAAAATATTTAGTTTTTTTGTATCGTATCTTAATTATTATGGAAGCTATCTGAAAACTTAAATCGATTATTATTGATAATTGGTTATAATTGGTTATTGATAATAAACCAGTTGTTTATCCAGTGGCGTCGTAAGTACTTAAAAAAATAATAATAAAAATAAAAATGTCTTATTTTAATAACACACCCTGTATCAATATTTATCAAAATTAGAACTTAAGTATCATGGGTAAGGAGGATTCAATATAATTTATCAGATTTGAAGTAAATACTGTCCTAAGGATAGTTTACTCTTGACTCGAAAAATATCAAACCCCATTAAAACATACGTCTATGAGGTATTGCATTTCTTACCCTGAGCAAAATGTACGTCTTATAGCCATACAGCCTCCTGCCAAAAATGAAAAAGATCGCTCAACAAACAATCAAGATATTGGCTTGTATCCATCTTAAGTGGGACACCCTGTATATTGGGGTGGCACACTTATCGAGTCCGAACGCCATTCTGATGTCATCAGTGATTTCTTTGACTGTTGAGAGTGCTAGTCGTAATTGGCTTTCATCTTTTGTGAACAACTTCAGGTCGTCCATGTAGAACAGGTGACTTATTTCGGTACTATCGTCTAGCTTAAATCCTATATTTTGACTATTTAACATATTGGTAAGCGGAATTAACGCCATGCAGAACAGCAGTGGGGAGAGGGAGTCTCCCTGAAATATCCCTCTTTTGATATGGGCTCTGTTTAAACATGGCCTTCTTCATAGAATATTATTAGAATTATTAGTAATAATAATATTAAAACTTATATAGCATTTAATGGTTATACAAATATTAAAAAAAATATATAATTTATATAATAAATTTATATAATTTATAATTTATATTAAAAAATATTCTAATAACTTCGAATTCCAGAACTCTATTCAAAAAGCATCTAAAATTGTTTCTGCCAGAATCCAATAGAGAAACAGTTGATAGACTCTTGAATGTTCATAACTAAATGTATGGTCTGGTTCATTGTTTATTGTGGACGTTACTGTGTTGATTTAAAAAAATGTATATAAATATTTTGTAAAGTATATATTATATAGGGTTTTTTTACATAAAATTATTATTATGGTTTGAGTATTTTAATAGGCTGTTTTGTTGTCTAAAGTAAATGTTTTAGTGATTAGGATATTTGAATATGATTATTATAGAAATTAATTTAATATTTAGAATTGTTGAAACATATGCGAATGATGTAGACCATCTGTACAGAGTGGGTCAAATTCGACGCTTTTAAATGGAAACACCCTTTTCTGTAGGAGATAGACAAAAACTATTATCGGTGTCTGGAGCTCAATTTTTGTCAAAAACAAGATGGTGAAAACCGCATATCGATATCTGTTACCGTTTCGGAGTTACGGGGTGTTTTTCAAAAATATGCATTTTTAACAAATCGCTGTAACTTTTTTGCTATGGAAAATTTTGTATTTTTATGAAAACATTTCCAAAGCACCTTTTTACGTAGAATTTAATGGTTTAAGTATAATTTTTTTAAAATTAATAATTTAAGAATTATCAACAGAAAATTTGATTTTTTATATGGGACACCCTGTATATTTTTACTTTATTGAAAATAATTTAAAATTGTCTTTTCAGAAATATAACACACTTGATATTTTGCTCGATTCCTCTTCGAGATATAGAGTATATAAAAATTCGCCCGCTTTAAATAAGTAGGCTTTGAACGGCACCGGCTGTAATGCAAAAAAAGTCTAGCTGTGAGCATCAATTAAAACGAAAATAATATTTGCTATGAGAGATGCAGAATTTTATAAGAATTTAACATATATTTATCCAACATCAACACATTTAAACTATATCTAATAACAATAAAAATAAGTAGCAAACCAAGACATGGGATTTTGCTACAGTTGTTTGACATATCAACCGTGTTCTGTAATGGGCAGACGGGGCATTTTGAACATTTCTCGCGGTATTCATTAACTCAGTGGGGGTGAAAGATACCCTCTCATAACTGCTAAGTATTTTTAATTCTTGTCTAGATTATACGGAAGAATAAGGAACCTTTATTCTTAAGCAAATATATCCATAGGATTAGATCCATGGGTACTAAGTCAGGCGGCCTCGACGGCTAACGGCTGAGATCTTGGTTAGCTATCCAATTATTCTTGAAATTGGCTGCAAAAATTTGCTGATAACTTCAGCGTTCAGAGGCAATGCGTCGTCTTGCTGGAAAAATATGTTTTCGAGTTCCATTAAAGGCATCAACAGAAAATTTGATAAGGGATCCAAAGCCTACTAGTTAAAAGTGGCGAGCTTTTAAAAATTCTGTATTTCGAAGGGAATTATAACAAAATATCAAGTGTATGATATTTTTGAAAAGGTAATTTTAAATTCTCTTCAGTTAATTAAAAATATATAGGGTGTCCCAAATAAAAAATCAATTTTTCTGTTGATAACTCTTAAATTATTAATTTTAAAAAAATTATACTTATACCATTAAATTCTACGTAAAAAGGTGCTTTGGAAATGTCAAAGTTACAGTGCATAGAAATACAAAATTTTCCATAGCAAAAAAGTTACAGCGTTTTGTTAATAATGCACATTTTTGAAAAACACCCCGTAACTCCAAAACGGTAACAGATATTGACGTGTGGATTTCACCATCATGTTTTTGATGCAAATTGGGCTCCAGACACCGATATTAGTTTTCGTCTATCTCCTATAGAAAAGGGTGTTTCCATTTAAAAGCGTCGAATTTGACCCACCCTGTACACAGCTTTTGCTCCTGCAGATGATTTTACGATTGTTACTGTAAGGTGTTTTTTTTTTGGAACAATAAATATTATTAAAATATTATTATTAATATTAAAAATATTACAGAAAAATAAAAATTACCCACTTAATTGAAACAACAGCTGGAACGACATATTTCTTTGAATCGTTTGAGCATTGTTGGTATAAATTGCATGTTATTGTTCTAAAATCTGAAAAAAATTGATGTAATCATCTTATATCTACAATTAAAATTTTTATAGATATTTTATATAAGCATATATTACTAGCTGATGCGTGCCCACTTCGCTGTGCATAAAAATTTGGAACGATATATTTCTTTGCAATGTTGGTACGGCAATGTGAGTCTTTAAATTATTTGGAATAAGTCCGCTCAAACGTTGAAGTCGTTTCTCTGTTCATTGAGTATGTCCCCCATTATTCAGTGTTTGCTTTTGTTTGCTCAAAACGATAATTCTGTCGATTTCCCTGGCCATTCAACGTGAAAGTTGTATTGTCAAAAAAAGCATGCATGTTATTTGGGTTAAAAACACTAATTTTTAATCAAGGAGCCTTGGAAAAATAGATTTGACCGTCTAAAGTTTTTAGTGTCTTGTCCTGGCCGGTTAAAAGATGCCCAAATCGTATTTTTAATCATATCTCAATTTTTTCAAACGGAACGAAGGTGGCTCATTAGCATATTTGGAAAAAGCATTTTTTGGAGTTATATGATGATGATATGTGATGACGAGCAATTTATCTATTTGTAGCTTTTTATAATGTCATTATATAAGTATAATCATTTAATTTTTTAAATATGTATATGTCGTAGTCACATAGTGTATTTCGTCTTTTCGTGAAGATCCTAGTTACTTCATGAAGCGTCGGTTAGGTTAGCAATCTAGTTATGTTATTAGGTTAGTTTTTTTCATTAAGTGACTAGGCTCTTCATGAAAAGACGGAATACACTATGCGACTACGACATATATAAATAGAAGATACTATGATAAATCCTGTATTTACGTATAATACTATATTGTTTTTAAATATTGTAGGTTGTGAACCTGATCGGGGAAATACGAACTGAGGAGGCCAGTAATGTAAGTTTGCGTCCTGGCGGAAAACTTCAACCGAATCTAATTATCCAATTAGATAGGTTGAACTTGGTTGCTTTAAATAATGTCATCAACGACAATCGACAAAATACTGACAATGTAGTTGAAGGGCGACAAGCTATTCAAACTGTTGCAAATCAGGCTGCGCGACGCCACGCTTTAATACCTATAAAACGCACCTACAATATCGCTTATACCGTGGGAAATCAAGAACAAGCAGAGGAGGTTATTCAAATGGATCGATGCGGAACTTTTTCGCATATATGTCCGTTTTGCAAAAGTCTATTTTTCTCGCGCGAATTGAAGAGAGCCATGGGACATTTCAATACCGCGTATTTGAACTGTTGCGACAAGGGAGATATACGCGTTCAACTTCTAAATCGTTGTCCGGCATATTTGAAAAACCTTCTTATCCAAGAGGGTTATTCACAGTTTCGTGAGAATATCCGTCTTGCGAATTCGCTTTTCGCCATGGCCTCTTTTAAAACGTCTGTTCCGTATACGGCTAACCCACTCGGTGAACAAGCTCACTGGTGTTTTACTGTCTGCGGTCAGGTTTATCATCACGCCAACGATATTCCTATCGGTGAAATCACGGCCGATCGATTGCTGAGACACAATCAATATTATTTTATCGATTGTGCTGAAGCAATTGAACGTCGTTGTCAGTTTACTGACAACCGCGTGCCAGACGACATTATTAGGAACGTCGAAATCATGCTGCGTAGGGACAACGAGCTAATCCGGGCTTACGTAAAAATGGGAGAGGTGATTTCGAGAATGTCACAACGAAATGAGCCGTTAGATAACTTGGTAATAGGGTTTCGGGACAATATTAATGAAGTGCGTCGACAGTACGCTTTACCTGAAAGTAGTTCCGAAATCGCGGCTGTCTTTGTGGGTGAGGTACCTAGAGAGGTCAATCTGAAGATTTATCCTCGTCGCGATGGCGTACCGCATCAAAATGAAATCAAAAATCTCAACTGTTTCGCGGACCCCATGGTTTATCCTTTACTGTTTCCTTACGGCGACAGGGGATATAATACTGGCATGCCGCGATTAAGTAATCCTCGGAAGACGATTACTTTCAGTGAATTTTACAGATTCAGGATGATGTGTCGAGACCATTTTTCGATCATTCACAACGCAGGAAAACTCTTCCAACAGTATATTGTTGATGTGTGGCTTAAAATCGAAGCCAATAGGCTTTGGTATTACGTAACACATCAACAATATCAGAGATCGGCCTCGTACGCGTCCATTTTAAGTATGATCCGTCGCCGAGCCCAGGAGGAGAACTGTCGAGTGGGGAAGATAGTTATTCTACCTTCCTCCTATTCCGGTTCAGCTCGCAGTCAAAACCGACTGTATTTGGACGCCATGAGCGTAGTTGCAAGATGCGGTAAACCGGATCTTTTTATCACTTTTACATGTAATCCACATTGGGACGAGATTCGTCTAAATCTGGATTACAAACAAAAGTGGCAAAACCGACCGGATTTAGTGGTGAGAGTGTTTCAGAATAAATTACGCGAGTTTATCGACGACATCGTAGATAAACAAGTTTTCGGCATCATTACCTATTTTTTTTATGTCGTAGAATTCCAAAAACGGGGGCTTCCGCATGCCCACATTATGGTCTGTTTCCGGCCAGAAGATAAGGTGGATACGATTGCCAAAGTCGATCGCGTGATATCGGCCCGAATACCGGATCCGGTGCTCGAACCGATATTATACGCGGTCGTCTCTGACAATCAAATTCATCGTATCTGCGGCAGAGACAATCCAGGTGCGACTTGTATGCGGGAGGGCGTGTGTTCGAAATTCTACCCAAAAGCTCTCTGCGAGACCTCTTCGTTTCCGATAAACGGGATACCCATTTATCGGCGACCGGACGATGGTCGAACAACCACTATCGACGGCAAAATTTATAATAACAGTCGAATCGTGCCTTACAACCGATACGCCGCCCTCAAGTACCGGTGTCATATCAACTTTGAAGTGTGCGGGTCTTTATCCTCCATGAAGTACCTCTTTAAATACGTGCATAAAGAAGTTGATAGCGTCACCATTAAAGTGCACGGGGGAAGTCGCGTAGCGGAATGGAACGAAATCCGCAATTACCAAGACTGCAGGTACATGAGCTCAATGGAAGCGGCTTGGAGGCTGTTCGAATTCCCATTGACTCGAAGGTCCCATTCGGTCGTGTGTCTACCAGTTCATTTGCCTCTGGAACAGGATATCATTTTTGATCCAGATTTGGATGAACTCGACGAACAATTTTTAGCCCGTCGGTCTAAACTGATGGCATATTTCGATCTAAATGTGACATCGGTTGAGGCTCGTCAGTACAAATATGTCGATATTCCGGAACATTTTGTCTGGCAGACCCGGAACGCATCTTGGGTCGCGCGCACCGGGAGACGGACTAAAGTTGTTGGTGCAATTTGCGAGGTGTCCCCTACTAACGTCGAACAGTTTCACCTAAGGCTCTTACTGCAGCACGTCCGAGGAGCCATCAGCTTCGATTCCTTAAGGTCTGTCGACGGTGTCCTATGTGAGACATTTCAGGAGGCGTGCCGCAAATTGAGACTACTGCATGATGGCACCGTTTATCGATCGACAATGTCAGATGCGGCTCTTCACATGCCTCCATACCGTTTACGGCGCTTCTTCGGCTTATTGTGTCTCGTATGTATTGACGACACGTACGGGGCACAGTTGCCGTTTTTGTGGCAGGAGTTTAGGGAGCCTCATCTGATCGCGGATTTGATAGGTCAAGGTTTTTCCCGATCCGCAGCAATCCGGAAAGCTATGGATGTGATCGAACGTGTAATCATAGCCAACCGAGATGATCTCACGCTCGATCTAATCGGTATAAGCGATATTGAAGCTGCGTCCAGAGACGAAGCTGACGCTGCGCGACCGGATCGACAACTTTTAGACAACGAAAACGATGTAGACGAGCGAGATTTGCGCCAATGTACCGAAGCAGAATACGGAATTTCCAAATTAAACGCGGATCAATTGACCGTGTATCAGGACGTGGTGTTTCGTGTTCTGGCTTTGAACGGATGGCTTAATAATCAGGAAATTTTAACACATTTTGAGATAGAAGATTACGTGTGGACACGGTTGTTCGCGTCCCTAGAACAATCGTCTAATAACAACGAACACGTTCTCGCCTATCTCAGAGATCCGACTCAACGTCTATCGGCCAAAATCGTCGACAAGAACTTACTGTTCGTAGACGGTCCGGGAGGCACCGGCAAGACCTTCCTCTTTAATGCCATCATTTCCAAGTTTAAAAGCAGTCCCGTACCGATTCCGGTTCTCGCGGTAGCTTGGACCGGAATCGCCGCTTCCTTAATGATTGAGGGCAAAACGTGCCATCGTGCATTCCGTTTGCCCTTGAACATTGAGGGGACGACTACCGTTGGCTGGCCCGTCGAGCACGATAAATCGCACACGATTTCTCGTGTGCGATTGATCGTGTGGGACGAGATCAGTATGGCATCGAAACATGCCATGCAATCAGTCGATAGGTATTTGCGTGATTTGCCGGACGACTTGACCAATTTGTCGTACTTGCCATTCGGGGGCAAAGTAGTACTATTCGGGGGCGATTTCAGGCAAACTTTACCCATAATCACAAGGGGCGAACGCGGATCCGTTTTTAACAATTCGGTGAAAGCGTCTCCTTTGTGGCGGCAGGTGCATTGCCAAGCGTTGAAAATTAACTTGCGTGCGATTAATAGCGGATCGGAGCGCGCTCAAGCTTACGCCGACTGGTTGTTGAGTATGGGCGAGGGTCGATTACCCGCGGTGTCTATACGGGCGCCGAACGCTCCAAACGATCTGGTAATGATTAACGGCAATATAATTGTCAATAATATCGCCCATCTGATAGACTATGTGTACGACACGGATGCTCTAAGTCGTCGACACAACAGCGTAGAAGAACGTCTCGAATTAGGTAATCACGCGATTTTGTGCCCGACAAATGGTGGCGTAGATGATATTAACGAAATTTTATTGAATAAATTGAGAGGAGAAACGTTCTACTATTACTCGTGTGACGAATACCTAGGTGAAGACGGGGACGATTTTCACGTGCCCGCGGATTTATTACATTCAGTAAAAGCATCCAATTTGCCGCCTCACGAATTGAAAGTGAAAGTTGGAGCTGTTGTCATGTTACTACGCAACCTGGATCTGGGCACCGGATTATGTAACGGCTGTCGATTCGTCGTTAGCGCCTGCCACAAAGAAGTGCTCGAACTGTTGGCCATCACTGGCGTTCGTCGCGGTACAACGGTGATGGTGCCGCGCGTATTAATACGTGCCACGGTGCCAGCACTACCCCGAGGTATTAAGCGATTGCAATTTCCCGTTCGACTGGCCTTCGCGATGACCATAAATAAGAGTCAGGGCCAGACATTGAAACGGGTTGGTTTGCACTTGCCTACGCCCTGCTTTGCCCACGGGCAACTATATGTGGCTTTTTCTCGGGTCGGAGCTCCAGAAGCCATGCGTGTCAATATTGACAACAGTACGGTACAAGGAGCTTTTAACATCCGTCGCCAAGGTGGGGCGAAGTTAACGAGAAATGTGGTCATTAAAGACATGTTTCAAACAGCTGCCGTACGCGAGGCGCAAGAAATTACCGAGGCCGTTAACGCCATCTACGAAGAGAGACTTTTCAACGGTCTCGACGCGGATAATATGATCGAAGGTGAAACAGTCGAGCCTTTACAGCGGCACACTATACCAACAACTCCACCGACAAGCCCAAAAAGAACACGACAACAATCGCTACACAATAATACACCATCATGCCGAAGGCCAAATCTCGGCGGCATAATTATCAATACACCACCGACACGATCTCAATCACAATACACACTATCGCCGCCTTCCCCTCCGGAACGACCACCAATAGACAATCCAGATCTACCGCGGATGTCTATCAATCAATTGGAGGCTCGAGTGTCGGTCTTTGATAGACCCGGAACGTCTAGAAATCATTTCTATGACTGAACGGGCTAATTTTACTTTTTTTTAATATTTTAACACATATTAAATTTAAATTCAACCTCGTCAGCGATAAAGACATCTTCGATTATATTATGGGCCGATCTAAAGATGCGTATTCATTATCCGAAGGAACGAACGAACGAACGAATGTTCGCTAGTGGTATGGACGGGGACCGTACGATAGAACCGCACGAGAAGACCGGACGCGAACGCCTTTGATGTACCGACTCGAAACGGATGGTCGATCGAACGAACGAACGAACGGCCGCATGCGTTCGGTCCCCGTCTAAATATACCGCACTTTCATTCGTTCGTTCGTTCGGATAATGAATACGCACCTTAACATAAAGCCACGAGGTGCGTATTCATTATCCGAACGAACGAACGAATGTTCGCTAGTGGTATGGACGGGGACCGCACGAGAAGACCTGAGGCATTTGTTGGCGAACGCCTTTGATGTACCGACTCGAAACGGATGGTCGAGCGAACGAACGAACGAACGGCCGCATGCGTTCGATCCCAGTCTAAATATACCGCACTTTCATTCGTTCGTTCGTTCGTTCGTTCGTTCGTTCGGATAATGAATACGCACCTTAGAGTGCACACAGCAAACCGAACCAAGCGATACCGGATGCAACGCCCATTCTGACCAGATCTCATCGTTCAAACGACGAGTGGGTGTCGTACCCAGAATGAGCGTCACATCCCGTGTTACATTTTTCGGTTTGTTGTATGTGTTCTAACGTGGCATTTAGCCACCGACAAAAAACACTGACACTTTTCCTGATTATTGCGTGTAGGAATATAGCTTTTTCAATAGGTAATTGTGGGTTGATGGAGGATTTGACATTATTGTTATTATTTTAGAGCAATTTCTATGACTATGCCCTAAATTATATACGTGCACGTATATTATTTGCAATTTATTTCAAGATTAAAAAAGCTCTTTTATTTATTAAATTTTATTGAATTCAAAATTAATTTATGTACGATTTTTTATTGAATTATTTTGTGTGGCAAATATTAAAATATTTATCTACCAACAGATAAATCGTATTTGCGAAATTTTTAAAATTAACTTTACCAAATAATTGCCGATATTTTTGTATATGTATTTATTTCTTCTTATTTGTTTTTTTTAAGCCAGATCGCGACCGTACAAGTGTACTCGGATCATGTACACCTGGACTCCAGCGCCGCTTGGATCGTACCAAACGATTTTAAATCAGTTGATACGATTCAAACCGCATCCATATGAGATGCACGCAACGTCCAGGTGTGCCTGACCCAAGTACACTTGCACGGTGTCAACCGGGCTGTATTTATTAATCGTCATAATTAACTTCAGTTTTATCTCACAAATTTCAAGCCGTTTTGCTACACGAATCTAAATTCTCGTCTAACGTTTAGTATCCGAGTAGTTTGTCCCTACTGCCCTAGAAATCTGAGATCAAATGTTATATCTGAATAAGAATACACACAAAATTTATACTACATTCGCACTGATATTTTTATTTCTCTTTTATTTCTAATTATCTTTTTACGTTACTTAAAAAAACTACTTTACTACTTTACATTGAAAAAATGCTGGAAAGCTAATCATGGTCTTGATTGATTCAGTTGACATGAAAGATAAGTATCCTAGTTTTGCACGGTTGCTCGACTCAGGAGGACCAAAAGATGGTAAAATTCTTGGACTTTTTTCATATTTTCGCCTATAGTTCAGAAACGTTGCGTTCTAGCCAATATTTCACTATTACAAAAATTAAAGACCATTAAATTCTGCATATAATGAACAATTCGTTTAATTCTGTCCAGTAGTATGGCAGAAATCGAAACATGAAGAATGGTGATATTTACCAATTTTCCTGAAAAACGCATTAAAATGATATTCAAATATTCGTCACAAGGAAACGATCTTTCTAAATAATAAACCATACAATAAAAGTTACAGAGCATCAAATTAGAGTTTTATATCAAGTAATACATACCGAGAAAATGAAAATTTTCGCGTTCCGTCGTCCAACAGTTCTGCGTAGAATGAGTATCAATTCATTCAATTCGGTTCAGCAGTATAGCTTGATAAACTGATGCTTAAAAATAGTTATTCTTACTATTTCTTGCCAGTTTTGTCACTTCAAAAGAGTATTTCTTATCCAACAACCTTAATAAGAAACGACTAATTAGCATGCTCCATAAAAAGCTAGATGATGAAGGATTTATTGTAAAACTAGCAGAGGAAGATGCTGATAGACTCATTGTTACGACTGTAATTGACTTATTACTGAGTTATCCATCAGTAATAATTGTTGGAGAGGAACAGATCTGTTGGTCCTACTCACAGTATTAGCACCTAACATCTCTAAGATTGCGCTAATGAAGCCTGGGAAGGGTTCAAAAGAAAATCATTTGTACTATCCCAGACGCTTCAAATACTCAGAGTTCAAAAAATTCAAAATCAAACATTCGTTCTTGCATGCTTTCAGTGGATGTGATACCACGTCATCATTGTATCAGCATGGGAAAATGAAGTTTGACAAAACTTTGGACAGACACATAGACTTACAAGATGCTGCGCATATCTTCAATAATAATAATGCTTGTGTTGATGAGATAGATGCTGCTGGGATAAAATTCATGAAAGAATTTTATCTTCTGGTCCTCCTAGGCGAGCGGCGCGGGCGGTCGAGGATCCGTGCAAAACTAGGATACTTATCTTTCATGTCAACTAAACAAATCAAAACCATAATTAACTTTCCAACACTTTTTTCCAAGTGACCCCTATAATAGATATAATTTTAGTGGCCTATTCGTATTTTTATCCATTAAATTCAATGGTCACATAAACCAATCAAAAAAGTATTTACATTTTTTTATAACTTGAGAATTAATTATATTTTCTTTTTACAATTTATCTTAACTTTATATTATATCTGGTTTTTTTATATTTATATTATACAATTGGATACTTTTTTTAGGCTACCTTTAGGACACCTTTTTATACTAATTACCTTAATAAGTAAGCTCTATACACTCTTGCTACTGCTCCATACACATACATTCAGATAAAGCGTTTAGTTTCAGATTTTCAACTACATCTGCGACTCTATTACCGAACTTGACAATCACGAATCCCAAACTGACTTTTAATATCTACATTAATCCCGATTGCGACCCATTTATTATCACTACAATATGTATTGCTTTCTCTATAATTATCATTTTTATGATTATTGTGAATATTGTTAATTATTGTTATTTATTATACTAATTATATTACAATAATTACTGTTGCTCTCGCATTTTTAACATTGAATTCATTTTAGTTATTAGTATTTGCTTTTTTTTTAATCTTTACACATATTATGTAATTGTAATATATTTGAATAGTTTAAATTTTCTTCAATAAAATATTGGCATTTTGGTGGTCGAATGCCAGTATTTATTTATATTATGTATTGTTGTCATATTTTTTAACGATGACGAGGACAATACATATTGAATAAATGATACATAATTTCAATACATATTGAAATATTTTTGAATTTTATTGTAATAATTATTTAATTCGACATTTAATTATTTAGATATGTATTTATCTATAAATATATTTAGACTAATAATTGGAACTTAGACTGAAAAGAGGAGCATTGCGGTGGAGAATGCGAATTTTTCACCAAAAATAAAATCTTTACATTTGCAGTATCTCTTACGTCCTGGTAATTTTGCTTTTTTCAATTTTAGAATTATCTAATTACCCCAAATTTCTAAACATAGTATTGCATATGAAAGATTTTATATCGACTGGACTTTTAGGTTAGTATTTTTTGTTGTCTTTTGCATTGCTTGCATAGATTCACTCTACTAAATACATTTATTTCATTAAAACAATTGAGTGAATCATGCGAGCTTGGCAAAGTTTGGGAAATGCTGCTGATCAAAAATATATTAATCATGTCACATAATATTATTATGTAATACAAAATTATCATTTTGCAACTAATATTTTTTGTACCTTTCCAATGCCGGGTCCAGACCAAGCATACAAAACAACGACAAGATAGAAACATTCATGTTTTACGACAAAACTGCGACAAATCCAACACATTTTTGTGACATTTTTGTCTCATTTTTGTTTTGTTTCAAAATTCGGAGACTTTTCAATGTCTCGTCTCGAGTCGGTAAGATCAAAGTGTCTATGTTTTGTTCGTATATTTTACGACAAGTTGTCGGCGTAGTCGTAGTGTAAATGGCGTGTGCTACCAACAGTAGGAGACCAGTGAAATCACACATGGTTAATAAAACTCATTCGCAACAACTAAACTTTTGACTTTGTTGTACTTTTGTCCTTGCGGTGTGGACAATTTGTCTCAAGTTTGTCTTGCCAGAATTTCCCATTTTTTGTCGCAAGGTTGTCTTGTTTTTGTCTCAAAAACGTGTTTACTTTTTGTCACCTTGGTCTGGACCCGGCATAACGACGACGGCCGTCACAATGGGCGTCCATTTTTGGGAAACGTTGGGAGATTTTGCCACTGAAACAGAAATTTAAAAATACTTATTTCTGTTACATGACGCTATAAGTTATAAGTGGATTAGATTCCAAACGAAAATCAAATTTTTGTTATATTTAATTTTATATAATTAAGACGACGACAACGACAACGCACGAACTCGAAATATGTGCATTTAGTTGGTTAAGTGCAAATATTTCATTTTATAAATGATATCTAAAATGTTGATTTTTTTAACAATAGGTTAACACGTTGGTGTAAATTATAACCAGATTATTTACTCTATGCTTACAGCGACTGACTTGAGTATAAGGGATTATTTATCCCAACGATCTGATAAAGATCAACTGGAATTTAATTATTATTGTCAATAATATCATAATTTTAATAGACTATACGTGTACCACATTGATGTTTTAAGCCTAAGTTTACGGCTTGACAACAAAATAATAAATTGTCTCGATATGGTTATGGTTAATCGAGTTATTTTGTAACAGACAAATAATGGAATAGATTTATTAATAAATATTATGTTTTAACATTTAGTTGATAACTAGACTTGAGCACTAGTCAACAAAAATATTAAAGACTGGGTTTATAGCAACACTTAAAAATGTTCTGCTTTAGACAGATATTTTGATTTAATACCTATTCCCTTATAAGAGTATATCATTTATCGACTTTATTGTTGTTGGTGACATTTTTGAAAAAAAAACGCAATTTCATATAATTTCAACCATTATTTATTAATTTTACCATTTATATACAATTCTACTATTATTATATTACCGTTATGTATATTAAATTATATAGTATAATACACTGAAAAA
This sequence comes from Sitophilus oryzae, assembly GCF_002938485.1. Classification (NCBI taxonomy): domain Eukaryota; kingdom Metazoa; phylum Arthropoda; class Insecta; order Coleoptera; family Curculionidae; genus Sitophilus; species Sitophilus oryzae. The sequence continues at coordinate 6,870 of NW_022145629.1, read as the reverse complement.
AATAATTTGTGAATTTAATAACAATAGGGAGTTTTCGTTGCTTACAAATTGCAATTCCGGTTAACGCTAATTGACAACTTTGACATTTCAATTTCGATTATCGTATATCGTAACCGCTAGCTGCCGATATTTTACGGACGTTAGCCAAAGCCGTTAACATAGCGGTACGCATGCGCACTAGCGCAGTAGAAACACAACATTGAAAAATACTAGTAGTGGGAACTATCGAATGAATACTATCGAAACATTCGATAGTTGCAATTCATTCGAATAATTCGATAGCTAGTAAGAAAACATTCGTCGAAAACTATTCGAATAAAAATTATCGAATAGATGCGTCATCTGCCTTGAAATATTGTATTCTAGTAATTCGGCAGCAAAAACCATTCATTTATAAAATTCATTCATTTATGAAATTCATTTATTCGTCAGGATCGATTTTAATGAAATATAAACTGGATTTTAGTTGTCGTCCGGCGACGTAGGTTTCTTTCCTAGAAACCCGACAGCGGTCGGTGGCAATGGTATGAAAGAAGCCGGCATCTTTGATTTTTTGCGGAGTCAAATAAAGATAAGGACACATTATTTTTTTTATTGAGGTGCTAGTATTTACACAGAAAATACATTATGAAGGGCGCTGTTGCCATATATTCGTATTAGTTGGTATTAGCAAAGAATATTATTCTTTAGGATTAGTTAGTTAGGGATAGTATGTTTAATGTTTTGTATTTTTTTTATTAATATTCTGTTATTACACTGCAATAATACTTTTTATTTTGGATGTAGAAAAATGATTTTTAATGTTTTTAAGCAAAGACTGGTTTAATAAATAATAATAACAGTAATAATTTGTTATACCTATTAACAACAAAATTTAAAATCATTTAATAATATAAACATTTTTTTTAAGTAGTAGCAAAATATAAACAACAAATAGAAGTCAAAAGTATTTATATTAGATCCTATTTAAAAATAATATAGTCTCTAAATGGCAACGTTGGTTTAATTAATAATAATAGTTACAGAACTAATTTGTTATATTAACAACAAATTTTAAAATCATAAAATATAAACATTTATTAATTTTCTAAGCATGCAGTGTAATGGAAGGAAAATATAAATAAAAAATTAAAAATCAAAATTATTTATATTACTTTTTATTACTTTATATTACTATTTAAAAATAATATTTACTTTTACTGGCATTTACTTTAAAAAATAAATGAAATATTTCTTCGCAAAAAACTTCATGTAAGAGAATTAGCATAAACAAAATACAAACATTGTTAACTTTTTTTAAATTGGCACGTGTAAAACTTTCAATTTAATTTTCTCACCCCAAAATTTGAGTTCAATAACCATTTACTTAACCACATTACTTAAATATGATTATTAAGTTCAACTAATTCATATTATTAAAACATCCAAAATACAAATATGTATTTTTAAAATTAATTGTAAGTTCATCTCTTAAAAATTGTTACTTCTCAAAATTTCCCATTAAAAAATGCAATCTAACCTAACCATAATATACCATATAAAATGAAATAATTGAAAGATCGGGCTACGGAAAATCACACAAATTTTCGGAAAAATTTTGATCACTTCGCACACAATAGTCAATTAAAAAAAACTACTATTTTAGTATTTTAAATATTTTAATAAACGCAAAAATAGCATAGTATTTACAAGGCGAAGTTATAAAAATTTGGAAGAACTAATAATGTACTGACGCACACAAAAATCAAACGAATACTAAATTTCATTTATCAAAAACATTCGATAGTCGTGGCTCGTGGCGCAACGATAACCATTTAGTCGCACGGCGAGGTTTGTCACTTATGCTTTAGTATACAAATGAATGAATGATTTTATTCGAATAAAACCATTCGATAGTTGAAATCATTCATTCAGTAACCATTCGATAGTCTAATTCATTCGATAGTTCCCATCGCTAAAAAATACAGATCTAACCTAACATCATTCTATTTTGTTTATGTTTTGATTATTTATTTTATCTGTGTTAAACTCGTTGGGAATTCTTAGTGCTTCAACTAATCGAGGAATGTCTTTTTTTTCAAAGCTGAAGTTAGCTTTGCAGTCTTGGTCAGATAACATTTCTAGGTTGAACTCCCCATAAAGTTCTGCTCGATATTCGATGTTGTTTTCAAACCCTTCCAACATCATAGCATCCTCCAAATCCGATTCATCACTAGAGTCCAATAAAATTAAATTGTCCATCCTATATAGCGATACCCAATAAAGTCATATAAAGCACTTTCAAATCAAACAACAATACAAAAACCAAAAATCAAAACACTAGGCTACGGGCTGTGCTTAGCTGTCAGTTTTCGGTTATCGTATCGTATATCGGCTCCGAACCGATGAACCGAAAGTCCGAAAACTGTTTTTTTTATCTGTCAAAATAGCGGTTATGGTTACGTATCCGTTAACCGTACCGTTGAATTTTTTTAAGGCAACGAAAACTCCCTAATATTGATCGTTATTTCTTGCCACAGATTATCGTAGTAAATTTACCATCCGTTCTTTATTTTTACAACTCGTTTGTTAAATCGCTGTATGGATGATTTTTGGCATGTATGTAAATATTTTTTTTTATTTTTTTTTTATTTAAAAAATGTGTATCTCATAGTAAATTTAACTTATTCATTGTAAATTTATTTTTTAAAATCGCCAACTTCTTGTAATAGTACTATAGAGTACCAATTAAAATATTTTATTAAAAAATTAAAATATTTTATTATAGTAAATTTACAGTTACTCTTATAAATTCACAAATCTTTAGTAAATATTAATAAATTTTATCTACAACCGTTCAGTTATAACGTTTTTACATCACTATTTTTTTAGTATTTCAGTTACGTTATGAGATTCATAACACAACTAGTGGTGTTATGAATCTATAACACAACTAGTTGCTATAATAATGAAAAACAACTACGAACATCTAAATATATTAACTTTTCCGGCAATAATGATTCCGTGGCACGTACTGCGGCAAGTTCTACATCTGAAGGGAGACGTTCGAAATCGCTCATCGTAATTTTTAAAATGATTTTTTTGGGCAAAAAGTGCTCGCGTTTACTTGATAGACATTACTCGATTTTTACCTTATAAATGTAATTGAGGTATTTGTTTAAAATTTCCAACAAAAAGTTACATTTAAAAATTAAAAGTATTATTCCAAAAACCATGTTCAAAATTTATTGTTAATGTTGTTTTATAATGTTTGAAAAAAATATATACAGAATTTTATAATAGTTGTTAGTTTTTCAACATTTTTTTTTAAATACAATTTTACAATTTTTTAAATAAAATTTTTTACATTATATAATGTGTTGTTTTTTTTATTTCCCATATAACACACAATATCCGCAGGATATTCATAGAATATCGGAATGTCCCATTATAAGATCTATGTCCTATTATTATTATAAGATCTAATGTTCCATTATATATCCTATATATAAAGACATCTATAGGATATCCTCCAGACATCCTGAAATCCTGTAGATGTCTCAGAATAGAATATCCTATGGATATCTCTGTCGTATATATTAATGTACATCCAGCTGAGATATCCAAACATGCTCATGATAATAAAATATCCTAACAATATCGTCTAGATATTTAGGAAAAATAACTAATGTACTACTTTTTATATTACATAAAATGCAATAAACCATACAGATAGATTATATTACGTCAAGGCAACACAATATCCTGTTGGTATCTTCTGGATAAACTGGATATTTATGAGCTTGGCCACTCCCAGTAATACAGAGAATTTAAAACGCCCGCGCAAAAAATTTCCCACAATCCATCTCGACAGTTGTTTGTTTTTGCATCGTGTATTATTCAGTTCTTTGATTTAGTGAAATTCGAGGTGAATTCGGTCGTTTGTCGATATTGGATGGGCTTAAAAATGACTGAAACTAACAAAACTGGTTGAGTTTGACTTAGTTTTTTCTTATACTCATAGTTCTCGCCTTGTTCTAGCAGAAATTCTATTCTAACCTCAACTAATGTCGAAAAACGACGAACGACTCAGGGTCTCACAATGAAAAATTTGTGACAAAATTATAGGTGAAAATTTGTTGAAAAGCGCTTGTTCTTTATCCCTAAACCCATTTTCGTGTTGATCTATTCAAACAGAAATCCTATTTTTGTGTTTAAATTTTGAGTTTCTGGAATGTGTGGTGTTAGAAATTATACCTGTATCTTGTGTGCTAACTTTGATATAAACTGCTGCTGCTAGACATAAACTGCTAGACTCCATAAAGGGTAGTATAATCTGGTATAATACCACACGATCGAAAAAAACGGCGTCAGAGGTGGCTTGGAAATGAAGATTGCTCTTATTTTGTATGTAAAATTATATGGGGAATGTCATCGATCGTAATTTTCAAGCCAATTGAACGCCGTTTTTTTTCGATGGTACAGTACAAATTGAAAGCTCTTAAACTCATACAAATAAACTTCTAACTTTTGACGCAAAATTCATTGACATATATGTAGGTATATTTTAGAGCTGTTAATAAAAATATCCAATGAATAACGTCAAAATGTGGCTAAATAAGACTAAATCGCGAACGTTTTTACTAAAAAGTTTATAGTATAAACTAAGGATGAAGTAAGTATTGTCAAATAACAGTCCTCATATCATGTCCTAAAAATATTCTATAATGCTCCCAACATCATCCTTGTATTATCCTAGAAATATCCCAAGTAATCGTAAAAGGCTTGCCTAGGGATGTCTTGAAGATGACTTTTTTTGTCCCATCTGGATATCCCATAAATATCCTCCTCTGGTTTTTAGATATCCCTAAGATATTTACTATATCCTTGGTGGATATTCTCAAGATATCTATAGGATTGTGTTGTGTTATATGGGAAAGTTAAAAGTATTATTCCAAAAACCATGTTCAAAATTTATTGTTAATGTTGTTTTATAATGTTTGAAAAAAATATATACAGAATTTTATAATAGTTGTTAGTTTTTCAACATTTTTTTTTAAATACAATTTTACAATTTTTTAAATAAAATTTTTTACGTTATATAATGTGTTGTTTTTTTTATTTGTTTAAATGATGTGTGTAAGTGAAAAGTAATAAAATAACTAAATAATAACATGAATGATTTATAAAAGAGAATCAGAATATTAAAATTTACTCATAAAGGAATGATAATATAGAAACTAGCAACGTTTTCGAGAGAGAATTTTAAGAAAGCTGGGGTGAAAATATGTAACTAAATAGCGATCGGTAGCGATGAAGAATACTGCCGCTTGCCGTTTAGTTTCTACAGCTAAGCTCAGTATTCTTCATCGCTACCGATTGCTATTTAATTACTGAGTTCCACCCCTGGTTCTTTAATATTATATCTTTTGCCATGCTCTCTGGAACAGCGTCTAGCATCTGACTGCCGGTAGACGTTACAGTCACTACACAAGATATTTAAACTCATCACATCCAAAGATATTTAAACTCAAGAGATACAATTGTTTACCTTTCTCCTTCATCAGCCATTATTCTATCCTTATTTCTCTTATCTCTCTTACACCGAAAACATTTGCCAGATTTACCTGTATATTGGTATTAGTATTCGATTAAATACCACCACCAATTATTAAGTAATAAATAATTTCGTTATATTTTTGTAATATATCAACTACATTAATTTGCTAACGTCAATTTTTTCATTTAATGCTTCACTGCTTTACTATTTTAAATTTTATAATGGAATAAAAATATCATGGACGTGTTTCTTTTAATAATAAAAAGCAGTTTGGCAACGTCAGTTTTAGAAATATGCCTGCGTAGTACAACGTATTTCGAGGATGAATGGAAAATCCTAGATTTTGCGATGTTGCTATGCCGCCGATCAAGCTCCATATTCTTTATTTGCAGTATTATAGTATTTTTGCGTTATTTTGTGGACTTCTGTGGACATTAATTTGAAAATATGGTGCATTCATGTATTGTGTACAAGAGAGTGTATCATTTAGATCCAAATTTAACTTTTCACCGGTAAATACAAATAAGTAGGATTAGGTATATTTCTATAGACCATTCCAGAACAAGTGACTTTGACAGATCCGCCATTTTCGCTGGGAGAGGCATACAAACCGTATATAAACCATTAACTTGCATTCATTTCTTTGTGTTTTTAGTCTTTTATAGCGTTAAAATTAAGAATTAAAAAATATGTCTATTTTTTAATTCTTAATTTTCTTTAATCCTCAATTTTAATTATCCTAGAATCAGTAGGTCAACCAATTAAGGGGTATTTTTATGAGGACGAATTACAGAAGACAAAGTCTCCTAGTATTGATCTAGTTGAAATAATGCTAGGTCACCACCAGAAAAATAATAATAAACAATTTTATATGTGAAGTGGTTAGGCTTTTCTCATAGAGGCTCAGCTGATATCTTAGGATTTCAAAATCCACAGTTCTTGCATTATTGGCATACTCAGCCGAGACTTCACGAAAAATATTCTTGGTATATACACAGAACAGATACAAATCAGAAATTTCACTGAACGTCGGTGCTTTTCAAGTGTGTTGTAAGAATTCCGTTCCTCGCGCACAGATTTCATCCTCCTGCGCGCCGCACAGCTGATCATTAGTTGATGGCTTTAAACGAGCCAGGGTCGAACTCAGATAGGTGTGAATCGTGACAGGAGCGTATTTCGTTTTTTAACAGTATTTATTTGAAAAAAGTAAGATTTAGTAGTGACAAAATAAATAATGTGTAAAAATAATACGAAAAATCATGCCAATTGATTCAAATGTTTAAAGCGTTATTTTACAAAAAAAAGTGTTCATTGAGTTGAGTCATTGTTTT
>NW_022145628.1:10864-15263 GCF_002938485.1 Sitophilus oryzae | reverse complement strand
TTTCAGCCTTTAAAAAATATTAAAAATACAAGAACTCTGTCATGAAATCCAAACTATATTAGGTATTTACTTTAGATGGTCTGCAGTTACTTTGCTATAAATATGGGAAATCATAAAAGATGTTCAAAATTCTACATCAAACTTTCTAAAATAAAAAAAAATAGTTTTTTTTAAAGTAATACCCTGTATTCTCTAAAGTAATACCCTGTATATCTTTCAGTAGATCGAGAATTAAAAAATTAACATTTTTTGTATTTAAAGTATTTCAAAATTTTTAACGGTTTCGCAGATATTCGCCGTTATATATTTCATATGACATTTTCCACAGTAGCTTTTTTTATCAAAGCCAATGATTCAATGATTTTTCTCTCGTATTTACAGTTGAAAAAGCCATATGAAATAATACTGCATGTATCTGCGAAACCATTAAAAATTTTGAAAAACTCTAAATACAAAAAATGTTCATTTTTTAACTCTCCAACTCTCATTAGGTTTTCACTTCAGCAAAATTCTCAATTTTTTTTTATTCTAGGAGCTACAAATGCCTGATGAACTATTGCCGAACCCAGTAGAAGGACCCAATATAACGCTTGTAGCGACTGTACTCGTTTCAGTAGGCTAGTTAAATTTGTTGCTGCCATTTGTACGGTGATACGACAACCGCCATCACGTGATAAGATCGCCTAGATGTCGTAACCCAAGCAGTACTTTTGGTACTCAAAAAATAATTTTTGAGTGTAGTTTCTCAGATCGAAAGATCTTTTTTTTTGTTAGAGAAGAGGGGAAACGATTTACCGCCGAAGTTTGGGGCTCGATGCGACAATGCGATATTAGCCGCATAATACCCACTAAACCCCTCTCCTACGCTAGGAGTGGATGTCGATCGCCGTGAGGCATACGGATGCATCCACTCCTACCTTTACTAGTCACTCCGTCGACGTTGAATCGCTCTAGTAGCTCGCTTAAACTTAATCTTTATTATCACAGAATCGATTATCACTGACAGGGGCATATGCAAGACAATTTACATAGTTCTATTACGTATTGCGGCCACTACCTCGTCGACTTCAATAGGAATGTCGAGACACAGCTGGTCAACAGCCTTCCAGCAGTGCTCATCACGCAGCATAACCGTGATGAGGCTTCCCTCCTGTGATGGCTTCCGTCTCAGTTCTCAGTGCCGCATGTCAGTCACATTCCAATAGTACGTGCCCGGCATCCTCTATATCGCCATAAGCTCCGCAGTAAGGAGAGGCAGCTTTTCCGATGCGATGCCTGTAGGCAGCGAACGTACCATGTCCGCTCAGAAACTGCACCAAGCAGTAGGTCAGTCTCCCATGGTCTCTCCGTAGCCATGGTTTCAGGTTTGATATCCAGCGCCGAGTCCATCCGCCCCGATCGCTGCTTTGCCATCTTCTATTCCACAGCTCCAGGAATTTTCCTTTTTTTGCCTTGATGGCACCTTTTTCTAACCCGTAAGATTCGCTCCTATATCTAGCTTGTAGGTCTAGAGGCATTATCCCAGCAAGCACTTGTAGTGCTTCTGTGGACACTGTCTTGTTTGCCCTGCTTACATATAGAAGCACCGTCCTCTGTGCCCGGTTTAGAGCGTCAACATTCTTTGCCAGCTTTAGAGCGGTTTCTGCCCATGTGGGTGCAGCTTACAGCACAGCCGACGCGTGTGCAGTTGCCAGCATCCTGCGTGCCAAATCGCCGGCGCCACCATCGCGCGGCATGAGTCTTGTTAGAGCTCTTGCACTCTCCGCTGCATTCTTTGCCTTTGTCTGAGTGTGGTAGACAAAGGTGCCATTTTGTCTAGCCAGACGCCCAAGTATTTAATCTCGTCCTTAATTGGCACTTGTACTCCCAAAATGTTGACCTCCAAAGCCCCTACCAGTTTTGTTCTGCCGGTCAGTCTGCAAACACAGGTCTTTTCAGGAGCTAGTTCTAGCCTTCTGCTTTCTATCCACTGCCTTATATTTTCAGCGGCTATCGTTGCAGGTCTCTTGGCTTCATCCAGACCTTTACCTATAAATACAACGGCTAAGTCGTCCGCAAAGGCTATCGTGTAGACGCCGCTGGGTTGATCGATGGCGAGAACCGGATCATACATGATGTTCCACAAAAATGTCCTAAAACTGACCCCTGTGGAATTCCCATACTTACTATCTTACTGTAACCACTCCCAGTAAGAACCACCCGTTTGGAGAAATAACTCTTTACGATGTTGTGTAAATATTTCTGTATTTTCCTTCTCTCCAGCTCTTCTATAATTATGTCCCACCTGGCCGTGTTAAACGCATTTTTCACGTCCAAAGCTACCATCAGGCAGGTCACCCTGTGTCTGTATCCACCAGCCTTTGCGCTCTCAGCGAGCTGCAAAATTCTCTTAACAGCCTCCACGGTGGAGCATCCCTTGCGAAACCCGTACTGTTCTGAGTTCAGTTCTTCATTATTGGCTGTCATATTTTCCTCCAATCTGGTATGGATTATACGCTCAAGTAATTTGCCCATCGCGCTGATTAAACAGATTGGTCGTAGGCCTCCAGGCTCTCCTGGGTCTTTTCCCGGCTTGGGCATCAAAACGACTCGTGAACTTTTCCACTGATCAGGAAAACGTCCCTCGCGCAGTAACTTCGTCATGGCCTCTGCCAGCTCTTCGGGATAATCATCTGCCAAAATGTTTACCGCCTCTGCAGGAATGTTGTCAAGTCCTGGAGCCTTGTGGATTTTCAGGGTGGCTGCCACAATTTTTATCTCCGTTCGTTCGATGAGGGGGATACTATTTCCATCAGTTGAATCTAGCTCCCATCTAATTATAGGTGTGTCAGGAAACAGTCTATCTACCTGCACTCGAATCGAACGATCCTAATAAAATTAAATTTATCTTTTATATTATGCCACGATTATAATATATAAAAATTACACTACTCAACAAATGTAAAGGAAAAAAATGCGACTGATATGCTAGGAGGTCTATGGAGGTATTTGACAGAATCGTACGTATCCTAATTACGAATCTAAGTTCAAAAAATTTCCATCATATTCAAATTTTGAGTTACAGAATACATTGGTTATTTTTATTTTTTTCTGAAATTTTCATATAATTTATACCTCGATTTATACTAAATTTTAAATAAAAAAGTTAGTTTAAGAATAATAGATTTTATTTACAACAGTGGACTTAAAATACATTTTTATACTAAATCTTTTGAAGACAATTTTTTTGCAAATGCTAAAGGTTTGCAGGGCTTGCAGGGCTTGTAGCCCTGGTCGCTTTCCTTCATAAGAAACCAACAGTAATCTCCCATCATTACCGGATCCCATCTGCCTTGATATCGTTGCTCCATTGTTGGGATCTCCTGGCGGAATCTTTCTCTTTGCTCGTCGCTCACTGCACCTAATTTTTTGGGAAAGGACTTTAAATGCGAGTGCAAAAAGTGAATTTTGAGAGACATGCGACGGCCCAATTTGTTATAGTTCTCGAGTAATTCTTTTACAAGTTTTTCGTAGGTTTGTACATTTCTGTTTCCTAAAAACTCAGAAACAATTCTTTTAAATGATTTCCACCGACCGAATTCGAACATTTGCTTATATTTGATTTCCAAATCTCCACCTCCGCCCCCATCCATGGATCGCAGCTTCCTTCGTTTACCTCAGTCACCGAGCCTCATGACTCCGAAGTTGACCGTAATTGCATCCCGATGTCGGTTGGCGTTCTCACATCCACCCAGCCGGCTGTGCTTATTTCACCTGTTAGACTCACAGTCAGCGAGACTTTATCTCGTTTGTCACCATTCGGACTCGAAGGAAGCACATCCCTGTGTTCTTGTACAGCTAGTGATCCTCGGCCGCAAAGACCCCGTGCATTCAACTTTGTGGACCCGAGATTTAATTATGAAATGTGCTGGCCGGTCCCAACTCGAGAGTCAGATGCTGCGTGCCGCAGACTCTTATAACACCTTTGTTCTTCTTTGTAGTCGGTGCTGCGCTTTCGCCTGCCTCCCTTTTTCCACTCCGTCTCGAGTGCCCCGCTCGATTCTGTAGAGCTCAGCATCTTCGTCTGTAAAGGTTGTCCGTTTTTATCTTTAATCCCCGTTTTTTTTGCGTCAAATCCGGAACTTCATTTTACTGCATTCCTATCGTTCATTGGATGCCTTCAGTCTACTCCCGCCAGTTACTAATTTTTACGTTGACTTTGTCATGGGGCAGACACTCTCCCATTCTGGACCCCTTACTGACCAAACTTAGTCCTAGTACTACGAGCCGGTTCGCTTGTATGTGTGTACCGCATAACGCTAACCCGTGCCGCGGGTAGCGTTATCGCGTGCAAGCCAGACTCCCCGCACTTCGTCCTTCAATATTTTTCGAATTTTTGATACCACAGCGTGACACGCTT
>NW_022145628.1:4167-9782 GCF_002938485.1 Sitophilus oryzae | reverse complement strand
AGTTACGTATTGTTAGCGACTCCCTCATAGCCCTAGGACGACACTAAACGCCATCGGATAAACAGAGCGTGCCCGTCCCAGCACAAACACTAATAGCCTGAATATTTATAAAGCTACGCCCGGCACAACTTGTCGCCCGCTTTAATTAAACGACGCCAGAGCCGATAGAGAGGCGTCCGATAGAGAAAGTGTCATTTGGCGCGATTCCCGTGTCGCGCCGAACGTTCCAATCTGGTGCAAAGAGGAGGTGTTGGAGGGGGGAAGAATGGCGTACGTTGATGTGTGAACGTGGTCTTAGAATACTCCGGAGTCGCTAGTCTCAGGAAAAGAATCAACAGAAGAATTAAGTCAGCAAACCTCATAAATCAGCGTCTGCGTAAATATTTCTGTGTACATACTAAAGCTACACCTCAAAAACACATTAGTATAGAGTTTGCTATTAAGATTTCTCTATTAAACCGACTAGTTTTCTAATCATACTGGTGTAAATTGAGCAACTATACAGAGGTACTGTTCATAGCCAAATCACTAAAAATAACAACATAAATTATTAGCGGTTTTTTAGAAGTAAGGTGATGTTTTCCGATGTGGAATGTAACGACATCGATGATACAAAACTATTTACCATAAGTCATCGAAAGATTGAAGCACAAATACAGAGAATCTTTGGTATCTATTTCAATCTAAAAGCACTCGTGTTAGTGGTAAAAGATGTTAGGGATTACTGGATATCTTGCTGGTCTTGCTAATTGCCACTTGAGAGATGTGATTCTGTTGATGACATCTATTACCTGGGTCTTTGGTCGTATCCACTTTATTCCTTAAAAGTCTGGAAGCTGGTCGTAAGGTACGGTGAAATTAAAAAAAATACAAAAATTAAATTTTTTAAAAATATGGGCATGTAGCACATCGACTTTAGGGTTTTTAAGCCTTCTGAATTTAAATTTTTAGTTAAAATATTTTTGGGGGCGTTTTAGAGGAGTGGGGGGTGTTTCTAAGGGGTTGATTTTTATATTTTTTCAATATTAACGTGTCGTACATCTATTTATACGTTTTTATGGATAAGGATCCCGAATTCCAGATCAAAATGGAGATACAGCATGTTATTCATTGTTAAAAAAATAGAACGACGCCGATAGACGGCCCGAAAATAACATAAAAGGCGCGGTGCGCCGAGCCTGCGCTGCACAACGACATCTTTATAATAAAAAGAAAATAATTATAACAAGTGCGATACGTCTTTTAATAGTTTTTTTGGGGTGGAGATTACAATTTTGATGTCAACATATGATCTTTGAATAAATACTAGAAAGATATACAAGATAGCGTCAAAATTTAAATTTAAAAAGTTTACATTTACTCCAATACCCTTACCTAAATATCTCCATCCTACGTAAGACCGAACAAGATATCCGGTAATCCCCAACATTTTTTACAAGTAACACGAGTACTTTTGGATTAAAACAGATATCAAAGATTCTTTGTATTTGTGCTTCAATCTTTCGATGATTTATGGTAAATAATTTTGTATCATCGATGTCGTTACATTCCACATCGGAAAACATCACCCTACTTCTAAAAAATTGCTAAATAATTTAGGTTGTTATTTTCAGTGATTTGGCATGAACAGTACCTTTGTATAGTTGCTCAATTTATAAGAGTATGATTAGAAAAGTAATAGGTTTAATAGAGAAATCTTACGATAGAGCTGTCAGTATAACAAAGTCTATATTCTTTGTATTTGTGCTCTTATATTTTGATGACTTGAGATGACTTCTTTTTGATGAGATCATCTTCCTCAGGTTGACGCACCAATGAATCTGTTTTTCAATTCGATATAATCTTGTCATACAAAAAAATTTAATAGTCATTTATTTTGTTTCAGTTGTACCTTCATTGTATTTGGGATTTTACCACCAATTGCTACATTAGCATAAAAGAACCAATGAACTCAGAGCTTATCGGAGTAAGAAGTTATAGTGCCGGATATTCTGAAGGAAAGGAAAAAAACTGATGAAATTGGCAGTGCTGCCAAACGTAAGTATTTGCGTTGCGTCTCAAGAGATACATATTGTGCCGTACTTTATAGGTACGCGCACACTGACCAGCGCCGCACGAATCGGACTTTATTTTCTTGTCGCGCACACTGACCCGTACCCTTGTATATGAATTTTTAAAGTAGCTCAACCTAAGACGTTTATGGATGTAAAGCACCAGATGGCGGGGCGTATTTCACAGTCTTTTGCTACAGAAAAATATTTTTTGTTACTCTGAATTTTGAAGCGACCAATAAAAACAGAGAAAATAAAAATCGATAATTTTCGGACTGTGTCAATTGGTTACTAATCGACCAGATACTTTTTGTCTATGAGATATGCTATAAAAGCTGGTAATTATACAATTCAACCATTGTAAATACCCGAGAAATTCCACAAGGCCGACGAGGCCGATGTTTTGTACTGATAAAAAAAAAAAAGGTTTGTTTGGATAATTTTCGAGATATTTTTTTCTTTCTGAATGCACATTTTTAAAGTATTTTATACTCTTTGTCCGCTTGATCTTTTATACTGGTCGCACGTATCGAAGTTCTGTTTCTTCTAGTTTTAAAAAATGTTTTTATTTCTTTGTAGTTGTAGTGACTGTAGTGTAAAATTAGATTAATTTTATTACGTTTAATTGTAACGTTTAGTGTAAAATACCAGAAATACTTTAGTAGTAGTGTTTTTATAGTTCATTTTGTAGTTAAGTAGTAGGTGAAGGGATAATTTGGATATTTTTTCTTTTTGTTTGATTAATTAGTAAGTTTGATAATTTTTTCAGTGTAGAATACAAGAAGTAGCTGTGTAGTGTTTTTATAAGAGATTATATTCGTTTATTTTGTAGATGAGTAGTAGGTGAAGGTATTTGGGTATTTTTTCTTTTTGTTTTTCTTCTAATTGTAGTAATTCTATTAAGTATTGTGATAGATACACTATATTTTCCTTCAACTTCGGTGAAAAGTGCGTTATCATATAATTTTGACTTTCTGGTAGTAGAATATACGAAAAAAATCGGATAAAATTTATTTTAAATTAAATTAATGGGGTCTTATTAATCAAATTAATCTAGTCAAATAATAATTATAGTTAGTTTCTAAATACTATACAGGGTGAGTTTCCGACGATGTTCTCTATGGGTATCTCGGAAACTACTGGAGTTAGAGAGTCGGTTAAATAGGCAAAGAATTGCAGTTTTGTGGGGTCATAAATATGCGCCTTTCAGATTTTTGAAATAGGTCATAGAATCACCAGGTATACGTTGCTAGTAACGTTAAACAATTAAAATATTATTGTATACAGGGTGAGTTTCCTACGATGTTCTCTATGGGTATCTCGGAAACTACTGGAGATAGAGAGTTGGTTAAATGGGGAAAGAATTGCAGTTTTGTGGGGTCATAAATATGCGCCTTTCGAATTTTTCGGAGAAGTTCAAGGCTTATTAGATATTTCGAAAAAAACAAATTTTGGCTATTTTAAAACTTGTCTCTAATTCCATTATAATCTACCGTATGATCAAATAAACACGGCGTCAACGATGGCTATAAAATGAAGATCGCTGTCATTTTATATGTAAAATCATATGGGAAATAGCATCGATCGTCATTTCATAGCAATCGCTGACGCCGTTTTTATTCGATCATACGGTATTTTAGACAAAAAGTTTTCAGATAAAAGTTGTAGATAATCACATACCTAATGAGTTTGTGTTTTCTGTTTTTTTAAAGCCTGTCATTTTTGACATATAACACAAACATATGTTTTTTTAATGGAAACCATAGTTGGCCATGACATAACCTTGAGCCATCACTTCATAAAAAGCGCCATTTTTTAAGCTTTTCAGCGATATAGGTATGATATGTTTTTTTCGAAAAATTACAAGTTATAGCCGATTCTTTTCTTTCTTGACTAATTTCCACACCAATAATACCATGCCAATTAGTTGGCATCAAAAATGTAAAAAGTTTTGTTTTCAAAAAAAAAATATCGTAAAATTCGTAAAGCACTCAGTTTAGAATAAAATAATCTAAGAATGAAATGATTCTTTTATAAACCTGCATTAAATCAAATTAAAATGGGTATGTAACTTTTTTTAAATTTTAATTAACAGCAATTAGCATTATCATAAATTATAAATAATATACCAACATATCGAAATAATAATTTATAATTTCTTTGTTAATACGGTTTAGAATTCTTAAAATAACAGGCAAAAATAATCCACCATTTACAATAAAATAAAAGTTTTGTTTAAATTTCTTAATCAGCTGATCACTATTAAAGTTCACAGAAACCCGGGCTATATTATTACATTACTCTGAGGAAAATAACGAAAATAATCGATATTTTTGACTCCGCCCCGAAAAGTTCGCGATTTGTCCTCCAGTTGGCAGCACATTTTGTCTAGTCGGTTGAGCAACTTTAAGAATATATAAACAAGGCCCGTACCGAACGCGCCGCATTATTCGTCTTTTGTTCCTTTTTACCCCTACCACACCAGTATTTGCCAATCGAATTTTTCATCAGTCGCTTCCGGAGTCCTGTCAATGTAGTAATGTCCTGTCTGTAATAAGCGTCTTTTTTTAATATTTCTCGACAATGAATGACGACGAACAAGAAATAATTATGAGCTCCTTGCTAATGAAAGAAGAAGAAATGACGAGAAAGAATCGAAAGTTATGGGTTCACAATATTTGCAAAAATTTTACCTTTAGGAGGGGAATTCCAACAATATTTCCATATTTAATTGGGGACCAACTAAAAATTTTTCAATATTTCAAAATGGGTCATGAAAAATTTGCTAACTTTCTTAGCATATTGAATTTCTAATCTCCTCTTCGGCTAGTTCCATTGGACTACCCGGGTAAAATGAAAGGAATTGCGTGTGACGTCAGCAGCACTAGCCGCACTGAACGAAAATCATTCTGGCCCAACAATGCTGGCCGCATTTTCGTCGATGCGATTCGTGCGGCTCTGGCTAGTGTGCGCACCTTCATTGAAAGTAACACAAACAATACTTTTCTTCGGTCGAGGCGACGCGTGCGACTCTGGTCAGTGTGCGCGTACCTTAACTGTCTATTCTCCGGTCAGTAGCAGATACACTGGCCACTGAGCCAGAGTCGTCTACAGTAAATTTTAGCGACTGAAAAAAGGTTTATACTAGGTTACATTAATAACGATCAAAATTGAAACATTAGTATTTCTCAGTTATTATATTGATAGTTACTTAATTAAAATACTTACTGTACGACGCTGTATTAGCATTTATATTAAAAGTGCACCGTTCCAATATTAAATATAAGATGGCGACAGAAAATGTAAGAGCCGCTGCCGTGAGCAGGGCGAAAGAACTCTTAATTAACCTGAATTAAAATGTACAGGATGGGCAATAATGAGGATTAATTTAATTATCGCCTGAAAATTTTATAAGATTTTAAAGATTGCCGGTAATAAGCCCCTTGATGTCATTTCGTAAGAAGCTCGGAGGGATGATTTATTTAAAGAACTTCAGAATCAGAAAAAAGACTTTTGTTTTTAGTTACATTATTTTTAATATACCAGGTGTTTCTTTAAAGTGGC
>NW_022145628.1:0-4159 GCF_002938485.1 Sitophilus oryzae | reverse complement strand
GGGTCATGAAAAATTTGCGAACTTTCTTAGCATATTGAATTTCTAATCTCCTCTTCGGCTAGTTCCATTGGACTACCCGGGTAAAATGAAAGGAATTGCGTGTGACGTCAGCAGCACTAGCCGCACTGAACGAAAATCATTCTGGCCCAACAATGCTGGCCGTATTTTCGTCGATGCGATTCGTGCGGCTCTGGCTAGTGTGCGCACCTTCATCGAAAGTAACACAAACAATATTTTTCTTCGGTCGAGGCGACGCGTGCGGCTCTGGTCAGTGTGCGCGTACCTTAACTGTCTATTCTCCGGTCAGTAGCAGATACACTCGCCACTGAGCCAGAGTCGTCTACAGTAAATTTTAGCGACTGAAAAAGGTTTATACTAGGTTACATTAAAAACGATCAAAATTGAAACATTAGTATTTCTCAGTTTCACTTACACAACTATTATATTGATAGTTATTTAATTAAAATCCTTACTGTACGGCGCTGTATTAGCATTTATATTAAAAGTTCACCGTTCCAATATTAAATATAAGATGGCGACAGAAAATGTAAGAGCTGCTGCCGTGAGCAGGGCGAAAGAACTCTTAATTAACCTGAATTAAAATGTACAGGATGGGCAATAATGAGGATTAATTTAATTATCGCCTGAAAATTTTATAGGATTTTAAAGATTGCCGGTAATAAGCCCCTTGATGTCATTTCGTAAGAAGCTCGGAGGGATGATTTATTTAAAGAACTTCAGAATCAGAAAAAAGACTTTTGTTTTTAGTTACATTATTTTTAATATACCAGGTGTTTCTTTAAAGTGGCTCACCTCTATAACTTTTATTTTTTAGATAAAAAAACGAGATTTGGTATGTTAGTATATAACATAAATTGGGGGAATGATTGACATATTCAATTGTTTTTGGATACTTCCTGTTTCACCGGAAATTACTAAAACTTTTGATTACTGTATGAATATATGACACCTAGATCATATTATATACTTATATGGATACGTTACTAACTGTGGAAACTATCGCAAACATATCAACGACTTACATCTTCTGTCTTTGTTGCACACGCGGTGCTTCTACTCTATCCATCTTTGCCGAGGAACTATCATCCATGTGCCAAATTTGAATAATATTATTTTTAAAAATACATATTCCTAAAATGAATTATTTTAATAATAAATTCAACAGTCAGTGTTTACTGTCAAAAACAATATATAACATAATACATTTAGCCACTCCGAGGGAATATTAATATTCTTAGGAAATCTAACCAGAAACTCTGTGTGTGGTTTAATATAAATAAAAGTGCAACTGAATATTTTACTTGTCTATGAAAAGATAAAATTCGGGGTCCAATATTAGAACTTCCACGCACCAAACACTTTCTAGTCATTTTTACGAGTATTTAAAAAGTCCAACGGGAAAAGAATATCAATATAATTGCACAAACTTAAAATTAACTTCTCACTGAACTCACCCTGTATAGCAAAGGATGTAATTGCTATACAGGGTGAGTCTTAAATAAGTCCAAATATTTCCAGGGCTGGTAGATCTCGATAAAAGAAACATATTTTCTCTTTACCATTTTTCAGATAAGTCCAAAATAACCGAGTTATTTAAGTTTGAAAATTGAAAAAAAGAGATTTTTTTGGAAAAATTTTGAGAGCCACCGGATTTTTTCTGTATTTGCATCCCTTTTAGTGCCGTAACCATGGAGTAAAGCCGTAACTATTTGGTAATATCACAGATTAAGAAATTATACCGTGGGAAAATTTGCGGTGAACAGGCAGTTCCAAAAAGGTTTCGAAAAATATACAGGGAAATTTAAAAAAAATGCACGATTTTCAACATCCTGGATATTTTCTACTTTATTCGATAAAAAATGACATAATAGAATGGCATATCATAATATGTCTTGCACAGCTTATGTCAACTATCTTTAATCATAGACTATCAATTATAATGGTACATGTAATGTTTCAAATATTGCCACTTAGTGCTATAATAAATATGACACTTTATATTAATAAAATTCTAGTTAAATTATAATTCATTATTGAATTTATTTCTTGTAGCTCAATACTCAATGTAGATTTTCTATTAACCATTTATAAATCATACATATCTCTAGTTATTATTTGAATACGTACTGCAGGGTGGGAAATTAGGAGCTGTGTTCAGGTATTACAAACAATTAACCGAGTCTCTGTTCGTCAGGCGACAAAACAATTATAATTTTCAAACAAAATTTCGACGGTAAACAAAGTTATGTAAATTGGTAAACACACCGATGAATAGTTCTAAATTGACAACGAAATTCAGTATCACCGTAATCCAGGCATAGCTGTTTTAGGATTCTCGTAAAGGGTATTATCGCAAAGTGTCTTTTTATCTAGAAATCATGTATTGATTTAATTAATTTTTTACATTTTGGCTGTTGGTTATCATCCCTCAAAGGAAATTACGGTTCGAAATAAAAATTGTATTGTTTTATAAGTCCATAATTTCAATACCAGAACTAATCATAAATTTTATCTAATACCATGTCGTACTAATGTAATGTTAAATTCACCGCAGTGTTTAGGATTAAGAATGTTTAATTGCTTACCAACTGAATTTAAATTAAGTAAGAATATAAATGTTTTTAGAAATAAGTTGAAAATTTTTTTATTAGAAAAAGCATATTACAATATAAATGATTTTTTTATGGAAAATGTATAATAAATTGTTAAAATCATACGAAGAAAATAGAAAGATATTGTTTGTATCAGTATTTTTTCGTTTTCACATAGATGCGTACGTAAAATGTTTATTATTGTATTTGTTTTGACTATTCTATCACAATTTTATATTGTAATTTAGAAATAAAGTTTATTATTATTATTATAAGCTAATTATAAGGGTAAAACCATAGTAGAGCGACGAGGCTAGAGGCACAGCGACGAGGTAAGCGTCGCGACCTGAATTTGATCGTGTATTGTAATGGAGGCAAACATAGTAAAGAGATTGCCGAAGCGTCAAGCGACGAAACAAGCGAGAAGATACGCGTCGAGATAAAAATATGATGTCTTGTCGCGCTGACGCTGAAATGCGTGTGGCCTTTTTTCAGTTGACTGGTTTCATTAAGTAGGAGTACTGCTGGTATAGAGACAACATTTATCATTCGCAATGGCTGAGAATATAAATATCTAAAATATAGTCAAAAGTGGCAATCTCCATTCTCAAATATTGAAAAAATGGGACTGGATGTTGTCTCACTTCAAAAAAAAATGTATGATACTATCCAAACTGTTTGCGTGCTTGATCAATGGGATGTACAGAGTAGTTTCTGTCCAATTACCCCACTGCTATAAGTCCGCGAAGCGCCGCATTATCGAATAAAATCTCATGTTCACTTTCGGAGAACATTGTACATACTGGTTTGAATTTGGAAAGTAGAGCAATAAATCGCAACTTTTACTATGTGCGTGTCTCCTGTCGCGTCGCTTATCTTGTCTTTTACCTCGTCGCTGTGCCTCTAGTCTCGTCGCTCCACTATGTTTTTACCCTAAGGCTTTCGCTATGGATACAACTGTAGTCGGTTGCTGTTGCTAGGATATTCTATTAATTTTAATTGTTTTTTAGACATTCTGCATTAATCGTAAACTCTAAGTTTAAAACAGCCTCTACGCTATCTCTGAAATATTTCGTGAAACATTTCGCAAAACATTTTTGGAAATACTTTCTAGAAGTAAACTCAAATATAAGCCCGTGTTATAAAAATTAGTTCCCACGTTTCCTGGAATAGATCGAGACGCGCCGTGATTGGTTGCTTTTTTGTTAATCTGGGTTAACAGTAAAAAACAAACTACCAATCACGGCGCGTCTCGATCTATTTCAGAAACTGTGAGAACTCATTTTTATAACACGGACTTATATCTTCAGAAAAATAAGTACACATGGTGTGTGAATAAATATCATTAATTTGTAATAGAGTGTAAGATAATACCACTATATAAAACTGATATGAAAAATTAAAAACCGTGCATTTAGAAATCAGTTACCGATGGTAGATTAAATTGGCTATTCCTCTAAGGTTACAAAAGAATATTTAGTTTTAATCATTGTCAAACATTATTAATTACAATATAGTAAAGAAAATGTATTTCCAAAACTTAAAAT
>NW_022145627.1:0-3895 GCF_002938485.1 Sitophilus oryzae | reverse complement strand
TTTGACATATTTCACATTTTGTGAAAATGAAGAGTAAATTTTAAAATTCAATAACAGCTATCTAAATTTTAGTTGACCCTGTATAGCCTGATATTTAATTACAGTAACCATGTATGTTAAACCAAATTGAAATTTGAGCCAAAAAGTTATACAGGGTGAGACAAAATTAATATGGAACATTAGTTACTTTTAAAAGCAAGTGACTCCTTTATTTTAAATGGAACACCCAGTATATTTTTCCGGTGTTCAATGGGGAATTTATATATCTACAAAATATTATTAAGGTTGCCTACCTCTCAGACAAAGATTTTCCTAGATATTTTAATTTTTATGATTTTGCGTCATTAGATCTTTATTATTTGAAAAAAAATCTAGGTGGCTGTGTGATATACCTTTTGTTAATTTAACAAAAATTCAAGATTGTAGAGTAAAATACTCAACGGAAATAAAAAGATACACATTTAAAACATATTTTAATTATTACAGAACTAAAACTAGACATAAACATATAATTACCTATGTGACAAAAATTAGCTAGATGAAATCAAATGCTCAAAATGCTTCCTTTCTCGTTAACTGCATGTCTTTGTCTGGAACTTCTCATTTTAAAAGGTATTATGTGGAAGTCTACCTCGAAAAGCAGCTACAATAATTTCTCTCATGTTGACAATAGTTGGTCGAGTTTTGTAAACACTGTCTTTAACATATTCCCATAAAAAATCTAGACTAGATAAAATCAGGAGCATTTAAGTATTCTATTAATTGGTGAATGCATACTGCATTCACCAACTAATAGGATCATATCAATTTTCTCTGATGTAGGATAAGTTTGCATTTTCGGCAAATTTCTGAGAAATTTTTTTGTTTTAACTGACACAAAATGATAACTAGTTGGCAAAGTTGGACTAATTAGACAGCTATGTTGAAGTAACGTCAGATATATCATAGCCACCTAGATTTTATCAAATAATAAAGATCTACTCAGATCAAATCATGGTAAATGAAAATATCTAGGAAAATCTTTGTTTGGAGGGTAGGCAACCTTAATAGTATTTTGAAGAGACATGAATTCTCCATTGAATATCGGAATAATATACTGGGTGTTCCATTTAAAATAAAAGAGTAACATGCTTTTAAAGGTGACCAATGTTCAATATTAATTTTTTCTCATCCAGTATAACTTTTTGGACCAATATTTAATTTGATTTAAAATACAATAGTTAATTTAATTATATATTAGGCTATATCGGGTAAATTCCAATTTAGGTAGTTTTTATTGTAATTTAAAAATTGTTCTATATTTCTAGAAAATGTTAAATATGCCAAAAACCTTACATTTTAGTCATATACTTCTCTTATAAAACTCACCTTTATTTTTCTCCCAGAATCCGAAAATCAATTAATATATAGGGTGTTCCATTACAAAAAACACAACTTTGATACGTAACTTTTTTGGGGACACCCTGTAGAACTCTCTATATTTTAAAAAAGTGCTCTGAATTAACCTACATATGCTCACAAAATTTCATTTCAATACAAATTGTCGTTCTCCTTGGAGCCTCCGCGGCGTATGAGAGGCGTCACCCTGTACATATTAAGTATTTTATGTGGCTATAATTGTCATGTAAAAATCCTTTTGTAGATTGTACGGGAGAGGGTATGAAGGTAGTTAATCACCGCAACCTTATAGATCTATTATGCCCCTTTCCTTTCTTGAGTTTTAACTCATCATACAGTCTCAGGGCTTAGTCATGTATAGTCTGTGAAACGAATAACTTTGAATTTGACAGTTCCCGCGGTCTTTTCTAGTGTTAATTTTATTAGGTTAGCAACTTGCGGCCATGCTGAAGCAATGCCGTCTCTAATAGAACAGCCTCGGAGCGAAATTTATGACGTCACACTAGTTAGATATTACGGATTAATAAGTATGTTGTAGAATATATGGAAAACATAATTATTCCTCGTATTTTTGGTTTGTATTTTAAAAATGATATTGTTTACATGAAATATACATAATATACAGTTAATAAATACAATATATATATTATGCTTATATATATATATATATATATATATATATATATATATATATATATATATATATATATATATATATATATATATATATATATATATATATATATATATATATATATATATATATAGATAGTGAAAATAAATACTTTGGCAAATAAACTATAAATCATAAAAATGCAACAAATACACACAAAAATCACAACCTACCAAAATAATAATAATATTATTAAATAATTTATAATAAATACATCACTAGTAGGTATTGAATGTTTTTTGTTAAATTAGATCGATAATAAATTTAAAATATATTTTACATTTTACCCATTATCTTATGTCCCTATTTATTATTTGTATATTGTAAAACATTTGCTGCATTTCTATGGTTCATAGTTTATTTGCCAAAGTATTTATTACTATAAATAGGTATATATATGGTATTTATTAACCGTATATTATGTATATTTTATGTAAACTATATAATTTCTAAAATACAAACCAAAAATACGAGGAATAATTATGTTTTCCATGTAGTCTACAACATATTTATTAATCCGTAGTATCTAACTAGCGTGACGTCATAAATCTCGCTCCGAGGCTGTTCTATTAAAGACGGAATTGGTCTGATATTTAGAAATGTCAAAAGCTGATGACATTTTACTTTTGTCAATTATGACATTTCGTGTTGATTTTTGGAAGAAGAGGAAGAACTGTCACTTGTTCTATTATCTTCTTTTTCTATTTCACGAAAGTAAAAAGAGTTACCTATCTGATTCGTTCAGGCACTCAATTTAAAGAATATTAGTAACTTTTTTGACAGAGGGATTTTATATTTGCCATGTTGGTAAAAAATAACGGTCAAAATTCAAAGTTATTCATTTTGTAGACTATATATAGACGGTTTTACTGAGATTAGCTCTCCATATCCGATATCAGTCGTACCAAAGATTATGGCACGAAGGAACAGAATTAAATTATTCTAGGTGCCGAGCCACAGCGGTATCTAAGTCGACGAAAAAGACGATGAGCTAGCTAGGTAAGGATCATCGGCATCCTCTCTTGGTGCAGAGCCAGTACTGGGCATACCAAAATGTATGGCCCGTAGTGCACTAAAACTCTAGATCAGGGAAGAGCAGAATATCCACTGGAGAAACAGACATGTGCACAGGCACAGCCAGGCTTTTATCTAGGGACCTAGCTCTAAAACCACAAAAGAACTGCTCTAATGCTTAGCAGGAATAAAGTGCGGATTACAACAGGTCTATTGACTGGACACATGACTGTCAAGTATTACCTGAACAAGCTCAACCTGTATCAAGGAAATCTTTGCTGCAGACTCTGCGATAAAGATCCTGAAACAGCGGAGCACATAATTTGGCACTGGGGGGTCTGGATCGCAAGCGACACTTATTTGGGAAAGCTAGGCTAGAACCGGAGGAACTATGCTTCTATCATATCCCTATAAAAAGGATTGGAAGGAAGAAACATTTGCTCAGCAATTGGTGCGTAAAATTTATCTTAGATAGGAACTATCGAAGACAGAAAAAAGCCATTTTATCCGGTAGTCAAGCAGCACTAGCATTTTATCAGATAGTCACGCGATCAACTCAGTAACCACCAATTCGAAGTTTGTCAATGAATGTCTAGAGAAGTTCAAATAAAGTCATTTACTCTGGGTGCCTACTCACCAAGAGATAGAAGGCAATGAAAAAGCAAATGATCTAGCTAGAAAAGGAGCGAACACTCCACTAACTGGACCAGAACCGTTCTGTTTTCCAAGCGGGAACCAACTGAAAGCAGAACTGAAGAACCTGGAAGACTCCAACTGTAACCTGGAATGGGTCTAAGTAATGGGTCTCCT
>NW_022145626.1:1281418-1291961 GCF_002938485.1 Sitophilus oryzae | reverse complement strand
AAAATTACAAGGTTTTGTTTCTCCAACGGACTTCTGGGTTTTTGCGACTACACTCGGGTGCAAAAAAAATGAGAGAGACAATTTTTGGTCAAATTTAAAGTGTTATATTTTTGCTATTTTTAGCCCAGTTTTCATGTCTTTTTTAGCAAGCTGTATATGTATAATTATATCAACTTTAATTCGTAAACTCAGTTTTTTATAAACTTTAGTATTTGAAATATTATACAGGGTTAATCGAGGGGTTAATTTTTACCCTAACATTAAAACACCCTGTGCAATAATTGCGTCTGTAAATTTTCCTTAAATAAAATTTTGCGGTCAGAACCATGTCTCCTGAGCATTTTATTTTTTGAATCATGTCAATACATGCCTTGGTAAATTTTTAAGAGCGAAATGAACTTGCCACCAACAATTTGCAATTTTTTCAATTATCATTTTTTTAGTTACTCATTGCCAAGGCGGCTTATGATATGGCGACATATGACAAAGCGGCTTTGGCGATTATTGTGAACTATATACTACTATGAACTGCCGATCATGTTCGACGTTTGGGAAATGCTCGGCAGGAGGGTTAGATGACGCGAAGCGGTACCAGCTACATTAAATGAATTTCGCTTGGTTCTTAAAGAAGAATGGGAAAGCATAACGGTATATGCAGCCTCAATGATGGTAGGAACGGACGTATACGACATTATAGCAGCAAAGGGAGGCAATACAAAATACTAAAGTATTTTTTACAATTTTTTTTTCTGTCTGTCATTTTCTTTATTATCGTTAGTTCTGTTATCGTTATTAAAGTTTATTAAAACCAGGACTGCAATATATAAGTCTGCCATCTTTACAGGCTATTAAGGCAGAAGCTGGTTTAATAATATCAGCCTACAACCGTCTTAACCAACATATCAGCTTTTCTACTACCGCACCATGCGTGTCCTTCGAGTCAGTTTAATTTGATATTATTTTCATGAGAAGAAGACGTATATGACGTCAATGAGTACTTGATGACATTCCTGTGGTTATGTTATAACCATTTTTGAGCTAAATATAGCTGCCGAGTTCATGTCTGATCGCAGCAAGCAATGGATCTTGTAGACTGCATCCACCACATAATCATCGGCAATTACACATATGAAAGGTTTGGTCTCAAAGCCAATAAACTTTGAAGATAGTATGACTTATATATATAATATGACTTAAAACTGAAAATGTAATTTAGAAAGATATATAATATATATATATTACATAAAATATAATTAATTCTACTCGTGATACGTTTGGTCTTATGAACGACATGTCTTCGCCGATTTTGGCAAAGAAAAGTTTTTGTTTTAATAAAAATAGTCGGCTGATGAAATGCCGGGTGTAGGATTCAAACCCACTACCTTGAGATTGGTAGATGAGAGCCTGTACCTTTACGCCGACCGGGCACCTTCAAGACGTTCTTCATTTTTATAAAAGAATTTCGCTAAGCTTGTTCTATTCTGGTTTTTATTTCCACGTCGTTGTTCAAGGTGTTAACTATCCAGGACCCAAAATATTTGAACTTGTAGACCTGTTCTAAGGTATTGGTACATTTTGGTTCTTTCCAAATACCATGACTTTAGTTTTAGAAGAATTCATCTTCATCCCGTATTTCTTACAGGAGCCTTCAAGTCGTTCCACTAAACTCTGGAGACCAGTATCAGAGTCGGCAATAAGAACTGTGTCATCGGCAAATCTGATGTTGTTAATGACTTCGCCGTTGACTTTAATGCCGCAATCTGTTAAAGAGAAAGCTTCCCGAAGAATCGCCTCAGAATAAACATTAAATAACGAAGGAGATAGCACACATCCCTGTCTTACTCCTCTCTGTCTATTGACTGGATTGGAATTGTCATTTTCAACTTTCATGTGGGCTGTTTGTTGCCAATATATATTTTTCAGAAGTGTTACATCGTTGCTGTCAACTCTCAACTCATACAACATTTCGATAAGTCTCGTATGTTTGACTCTATCGAATGCTTTTTCGAAATCTACGAAACACACATACATTGGTTTTTGTTGGTCTGTACAATTCTGCGCCATCAATTGTAAACAGAATAAGGTCTCTAGTGTTCCCAATCCACTCTTAAACCCAAACTGTTCATAGCCGCTTTCTCGCTCACACTTCTTATAAATTCTGTTATATATTATTTTAAGTAACACTTTCAGTGCGTGACTCATTAAACTAATAAGTCTGTAGTCACTGAGATGTCGAGCTGATGGTTTTTTCGGAAGCGATACAAAAGTCGAGTGGAGCCAGTCATCAGGTACTTTTCCTCTATCATAGATCTTGTTAAAAGGCCTAGTCAGTATATCTACGTTCTCTTCTGATATTAATTTAAGTATTTCTGGATATATATTGTCAGGGCCTGGACTTTTGTTGTTTTTAAGTTATTTAATTGCCTGATCAACCGTTGGTCTTACTGTTGGTTCTTCTCTATAGTCATTATAAAGTTCTTTCATGTGTTGTTCCCATACTTGTATGTTTTCTTGTACGGTTGAACACAGTGTACCATCTGAGTTAATAATTGTTAGAGGACAAAAACGTTGTGCTGGTCCAGTTAATTCTTTTATTTTTTTGTGTAATGTAAATGAGTCGTGTTTCTTTTGTAAGTCCTCTAATTCCACGCACTTCTCTGAAATCCACTTTTCTTTAGCTGTGATTATTGCTTTATTAATTTCCTTATTGCAACGTTTATACGCTATAGTATCTCGACTTTTGTGTTCTCTGCGCTGGTCCATAAGTTGGAGAATTTCGTCCGTCATCCTTTGTTTCTTCTTTGTTTTTAGGCTAGTTAAATGTGTTTGTGTGGCTTTAACTAAGGGTGTTTTTAATGCGTTCCAGGTAGTGTTTATATCTTCTTCACTGTTTCTCACTTCCTGCAAAGCATCATTAACTTCTTGGGCTACTCTGTTTTATTTTACGTCTTCGTTTTTCAACATCTTGATGTCTATTTTTTTATACGAATGTTTTTTCCAGTAAATTTTAATTTTAGTTTTATATTTGCAACAACAGGATTATGATCGGAATTAATATCTGCGCCTGGAAACGTCTTTGCGCTTTTAACAGATGATCTAAATCGCTGGTTTATTAAAATGAAATCTATCTGGTTCCGAACTATTCTGATGCCATTGTCTTGAGGGGATCTCCAGGTATATAATCTTCTTTTAGGCAACTTAAATAGAGTGTTTGTAATTGTCATGTTGTGGTCTTGACAAAATTCTATCAATCTTTCTCCACGCTCGTTTCTCACTCCTAGCCCGTATTTTCCAACAATGTTATTTGTAGTAGCAATGTTATTTATTGAGCAAATTGACATTTAGAAAATATGTTTATTAATACAAAATTATTTAGTTTTTCCAAGTTTGTGTCTGACTTACTTGATTAATATTATTTTGGTCATTATTGTAACAATATATTGTCGTATATTTGTATAAGACAAATTTATTGATACTCCTCCTACTGTAATCTTCGATAAATTTTCAATACCAACGAATACTACCTACTTAAGTAAAATATACTGCCTCCGTAATAAGTAGATCTCCATAGCACCATCGCGATAACAAAGTATGGAGACCGGTACCGTATCATGCACTTAAACTGTACAAAGTCCCCTTGCCTCACCCCAACAAAGGCTTCTCTGCAATTTTACTATCTGCTTTCCGTACTTAATCTTCGTAGTAAAATATTGGTTTACCGATTTAACAACGGTTTCAACGTGACGTTTCTCTGCTTCTCGAGCTTGTATTTTTCTCCGTTTCCCAGCGCATTTCCTTCGCGTAATTCTATTGTACACGGTGCTATTTTCATGAAAAATGTTCTCAGTTCGTTGGCTCGTAATGTGAATCTTTTATTTGGGCGTATTTGCATTGCTCAGTCTTAATCTGCCAGGCTACATATACAGGGTAATATTCAGGTGACCTTAGAATACTAACCATGTAATGCAATGTGGCAAATACTCCCAATTGTAAATTTTACGGTATTTTGTAACAAACGAAATATCTTGTTAAATTTAAAACAATCATCTGTAACTTTGTAGCATTTTGTTTTTGATTCATGTCAATACATGCTTTGGTTAATTTTTAAGAGCGAAATTAACTGATAACGATCAATTTGCATTTTTTTTTAATTATCATGACTTTTTGATTTAATTTTTAATACGACGAGATGGTTTTGGTGGCTATTGACGTAACGTCATATTACACAGCAAAAAAAATCGTTAAAAACTAACGATACAGTCCGGGTTTTAATAAATATTAATAACGATAACAGAACTAAGGATATTAAAGAAAACATCTGTAATACTCAAGTATACAAACAGAAAAAAAATGGTCAAAATACTCTAATACTTTGTGTAACCGCCCTTGGCTGCTACAACTGCCTGTATACGTCCGTTCATACTGTCATTGAGGCTGCATATACCATATTGCGTTAAGTTTTCCCATTCTTGTTTAAGGACCAAACGAAGTTCATTTAATGAAGCTAGTACTGCTTCGCGACCTCTAGAAGCATTTGTCAAACGTCGAATGTGATGGGCAGTTCATAGTCACAGCCGCCTTGTCACACTGAAAAATAGCTTTAAAAAAATGATAACTGAAAAGATTGCTCTTAAAAATTAACCAAGGCATGTATTGACATCATCCGAAAAACAAAATGCTCGGAAGATATGGTTCTGACCATAAAATTATATTTTATGAAAATTTACACACGAAATTATTGCACAGGGTGTTTCAAATTTAAGGTAAAAAAACAACCCCTCGATTAACCCTGTATAATATGCCCAATACTAAAGTTTATAAAAAACTGAATTTACGAATAAAAGGTTATATAATTATATACAGCTTGCTAAAAAAATCATGAAAAAGGGCTAAAAATTAAAAAAAATATACTTAACACTTTAAATGTGACCAAAATTTTCTTTCTTGCGTTTTTTTTGCATTTGAGTGTATTAGCGGAACTATAAGGCTAGCCATTAGCCACCTAAAACGGTAAAGAAAACTAAGCAGGAACGAAGATATTATTACAGGATAATAACTATTTTAGTATCATTTCATCGAACAATAAAATGTATTATAAAACTCATTTGCTCGCTCCTACATTGAGAAACTACTAAATTACTATCATTATAAACGATTATTAAATCACGAAAAG
Source organism: Sitophilus oryzae (assembly GCF_002938485.1). Taxonomy (NCBI): domain Eukaryota; kingdom Metazoa; phylum Arthropoda; class Insecta; order Coleoptera; family Curculionidae; genus Sitophilus; species Sitophilus oryzae. Next base: position 1,286,788 of record NW_022145626.1, on the reverse strand, counting down.
TTAGTGATTGCGTAATATAATTGGTTTAACCTCGTTTTCGCATTCTTTGGATAATCTAGTCGGATTAGTTAATCCGCGCATCGCGGAAATGTTCAGCTTTTTCAATATCGAAGAAGTCACATTCAATTTGGCAACAGTTTATTGCAGTTTATTATGAATAATTCTGCAGCTTGACAACATACGAATTATTATTTGGTCACTTCTTCATCTTAATAGTAATAACAATTCTTGAGCTGGAATGCTAAGCTAAAAATATAACTAATCAACCACTCCTTCGCAATCCGAATCAATGTAATTGAAAAAATATAACCAGGTATTCAAGCTATATAGAACCTTTTAGGTTTTTAGATCTATTTTATAAAATTTCAGATACAGTCCAGTCAATGAAGGATGAAACCATGGCCTAATTCATCGACCTGGACTTTTCTAGCGGATTGTGTACCCTTTGGGGAGTAGTTTTAGGGAAAAAATTGTAACACCGTGTTCATCCAGCTTTGGCTGAGAAAATGACCCCAAATGCTGAAAAATCAGTTTTTGGCAAATATCTGGCAAAATATGCAATTTAAAAAAGTTTTCTTGGAACAAAAAAATAAATTTAGATAATTACCTAGAAAAAATAGATCTTGTCATTTTTTACATAGAATTGGTAGTTTTCGAGATATTCCGCCTCGAAGAACACTGAATTTTCTCTCCAAATCTTAAAAAAACCGGCAAATTCAACATTCCTTGATCCAAAAATTTTCAGATTTTTAAAAACTTTTTTTATATATACATTTATATTTTCACTAATAATGGCTTATTTCTCAAGATTTTTTTGTGCAGTAACGTGGATGCCGATATTTCAAATTTAATGATGAAGGTAGTTCATTATATCGGGAAAATGGACAAAGAAGGATTTGCAAGATATTGCAGGTAATTTTAAACCTTTATCATTGATTTCCAACTACTCGTTGTTGTTTGTTACTTATAAAGTTATTATAGAATTTTCTTTTGTTTACGACACTTTCCGTAAATCTCAGAAAAGCAAAAATGGCCACTCACAAATAGTTGTTTTTTTTATTAAAATGTGATTAAACAAATTCTCTAAACTTTCTGAGTTGCTTAAAGAGACTCTAAGAACAACTGAAAATTTGAATAAGTTTGTAAAAGTCTGAAAATTTTTGGGCCAAGGAATGTTTGCCGGGTTTTTAAAGGGAAACTTCTTTACGCGCGATGGGAGTAAAAATTCAAGGCCGTGATAGACTGCCTCGAACGACGATCGCGAGACGGCCGTGACGGCCGCGCGTTGCATGCGAAACGGCCGTGACGCGCGAGCTAGCGAGAGGAAAAGTGATACACTGTAAAAAATCAGCCTGAGTGAACACATATTTCTCAGGGAGTGAATTTTTTGAGTGAAATAATTGAGTACATTTTTATCTAAAATAGAGTAAATTCATCATTTTACTCAAATATGATCTCTATTTAATCAATAGCTATTGAATAAGCTCATGTTCGAGTTATAACCCCTATCTTTGAGTAATGGAATAGAAAAATTCACTTAAAACTCATGTTATAGTTTTACACAATAAAATTTGAGTGAAATCACCCAGTTTAGAGTATTTTCGCTCATTACTAATCATACGTCATACGCGCTTCTTCGATACCGAATAAGCTATTTCCCTGTTCCTCAGTTTTTAATTATCTGTTCGAGTCGTAGGTTGTCTTGTTCCTTCGAAGGTGCCCAGGTTACAAGTCCATAGTGTATGTGTGTGTGATGTAAAGTGTGACAGTGGCCGCGTGGCGTGGTGAAGCGAATACGAACTCATAACTCCTAAATATGTTTTATGTTAAGAACATTTTTTTTCACATCGCAGAAATCCGCCTAACATATATTCAAATTCGACTGCGTCTACTGATTGCCGCAATGCTCGGATGTTTCCTGGACTAATTAGCGTAGCGAAAATCTAGGTACTTTCCCTCAATCTGGAACTGGGAACTGGAACATTTGGCAGAATAACATTTTTTTTTAATTTTCAGGAGGAAAAGTATCTGGATTTTCCGGAGGATTTTCGTTATTAAAAGTTAGTTTAGAAATTAGAAATATTCGAGAATGTTGGTAGCCGAGCTGACGAATGCTCTTAATAAAGCGGATTTTTGCGATGTGATGCAACTTTTCTAGACATCTAGCTTAAAAAGTTCCTGTATTTTTTCCAAAAAGAGTTGAAAACTTTTTAAAATGTTTTTGATATTATAATAATAGTGTTATATTTGGTTTTATTTGTTTTTTTGTCAAATAAAAATGACAAATAAAAATATTTTTGAAGGTTCTACAGTTTTTTATTTGGTTTGTTAAAAAAAACGAAATATTCTAAATGATTTTTTTAAAAGCTATGTAAGCTAACTTGTTATTTTATTACAAGTGACCAGATGCCTCCCAAAAGTGAATTTTAGGAAATGGACATGTTCGAGACCATGTCCTAAACTGAAACTTACCTTTGAAAGGCACCTGCCCACCTGTTATAAAATAACAAGTTAGCTTACATATAGCTTTTAAAAAAATAATTTAGAATATATTTCTCAATACTGAGTGAAATTAATACTCAGATATGAGTACTAATCGAGTTAAGTGTAACACAAATTTGAGTAAAAGTCACTCAATAAAAGGTGTCTTGAACTCAACACTTAGTGAGTTCACTCATTTTAAAGTGAATAAATTATCAAAATCGATCAAAATCCTACTCAAGGTAAACAATAATGAGTAAAAAGAGGAGTCTTTCGTCTAATCTCGATTGAGTGAAAACACTCAGTGCTTTTCACTCTGAGAATTGAAGATTCACTCGGTTCTGTAGAGTGGAAATTTCACTCAATCGGGTGTGGACAGAAATTGAGAAAGTATTGAGTGAAATCTGAGTGAAATTTCACTCATTTTTTTTTACAGTGTAGCGGCAGTATTGCCACAGCTACCCCGTTCAGGGTAGATCTACCCCTCTGTAAAACAATTTAACCCTGTTATCTCGTGATAATCTACTCCGATAAAAAATAAGCTTGTGGCAACACTAGGGAACGATCTGTTGCCATACGCAACTAAAAAGATCACTATAATATACTTGAAACTGTACCATCCTTGATTTCATGCATATTTTCATCGATAGCTTCTGAATAACGGCCTAGGTGAAACTTCTAGCTCATTTGCCAGCTCAGAATTATAATTTAGAGTTAGTAACTCGCATTTTTATTGGAGGACACTGTCATAATTATTTCAAACCAATAATCAACGAGTTAACCAGTTAATTAACCAGTTTATTGGTTTATTTCCAAAAATGGCAGATCATATTTCAATTTTATTGGTTTGACGGAACGATGAACGACAAACGGACGCCGATGCGTATGAACTCGCCTTTAGATTTTTGAGGCTTGTCAATGTCTTGCCAAATTATAGGTTATAATTTTTTGTCAACTTATGTTAAATACCCTGCGTTTTGGAAGATGATGCATTTTGATTCGTGTTATTACGTATGTTTTGTGTCTTTTGAAGTCAAGTGGAGGAAAGATCGAAGGAAAATTAACTGTAGACCCAGAGCACAGTTTATAGTTAATACTCGCTGCCCAGGCAGAAAGTCTTATACACCAATAAAGTTACCATAAATATAGTTTGTATACCATCTCGTCGTAGATAAGTGCATCTCGTATATGGTGCAAGGATCGTACTAGACATATATTAAAAACTGGAGTAGCTGTAAAATATCGACATTACACGATAGGTAAATAATGGATTTTAGTACTGCAGAAAAATAATGTCAAAAGATGATTTAAAAATGATTTAAATTTTTTTTAATTAATCAACCTTTAAGGTATAAAATTTCGTAAGTGTTATTATTAATAAAATAGTTTGTTTTATTTATTCCTGTGGAATATTACAAATTTGTATTTGTACATAAGTTATATTGATAAATATAATAATAAATGCGGGAAGTTTCTTGAAGCTTGAAAGTAAGAAATAGTTCTTTATTATATTTTTTGGTATTTGGTGTTTTGTTCTTGTTTGTTTTGTATTAACACATACCGTTTTTTTTAATAAAATAACTCGTTTGCATTTTTGCAGTTTTATACAGTTTTTTTCACAAAATTTTGAAGCAATCACTTGTCAGTCAAATTTTAAATATAAAACCAAACCAAACCAACTTATTTCTTTGTAAAATAAAATAAACTACTTTGAAATTAAAATGACAGACACATCTATCACTGTCAATGGTCTTGTCGTTGGACAGACTATAGTCTATTTTCCCTTATAGAAGAATAGAATACAGAAAAGCCACATCGTATATCGTGTCTATTATATATAAAAAGCAAAACCAAATTTCTCGTGTCCCTTTAGGACAATGTTATCTGCCAATCAGTTCAATACGTCACTCCCGTCTCGTTACATTACCAATCCCCTATTTTTCTCGATAAGCGAGGAGGCACATTATAAACACCACCCAAGCAACCCATTCAATTTAGATAAAAGACTGGCCGGGGCCGTATTTTTATCGCCATCCTCATTCCACGTAACAGCCCGAGAGATATGCAAGTCACACAGGTACAAAAGACGGTATTAACACGCAGCTTAAAATCTAAATTAAATCCTTAACTAGTTAAAGTTTTAAATACGTGCTTCTTATTAGCTGGCTCCTATTGTCGGGTCTTGTAGAATCAGTAGCGTAGCGAAGATTATTAGCATTTCTGTCTTATTTTTTAGATTGTAAACGTTTACTTATAATAAATTTCAACTAATTCTACAACTATATTTCATAACAATTAAACTTTTAGTTACGTAATCGAGGGAGCGATTTTTAAATTCATTGTTGCCAACCATTTCGCGCTGGGGATTCAGATAGTAGCTCTGCTGTAAAAAATGTCACGTTACTGCATTTATTTATTTATTTATTGACATTGTCATTCGTTTTGACTCTTTAATTTTGTAATTGAGTCTTTGGTTTAAATAAATAGTGTTGTGATACCTTAAGCTTGAAAATGTTTACTAGCAGACCTTGCAGTTGAACATTGTTCTTTTTAAAACCTACATTAGTGCAAAATGTGCAATATAGCTTAATAACCGTAAAAAACTCATCGCAATTTTATCAGAATATTTTGAGCGGGAAAGCGGTAGTAATAGCCCTTTATTTCCCGCAAGTGCTGTTAAGAAGGTGAGTTTTGTTGATTATTTAACTGTTAATTAATTTATTTTTGTTTTCAAAAATATTTTGATTAAAAGAAAATATATAAAAGTGGGCAACGCTGTGTCGGTCAAGCTTAATCACGTGACTAACAGGTTATTTGGTATGAACTGTATATAGTAATCAGGTTATATCCTTAGATCATTATTCATGCAGGAATACGAATTTTCCTTCA
>NW_022145626.1:1257279-1271312 GCF_002938485.1 Sitophilus oryzae | reverse complement strand
GATTTATCCGGTATACCATATTTTATCTGAGCTAAATGTTCTTTAAATCTAGTTAATATTGATTCTTCTAGTTTGCAACATGTTTCCTGCATAAACTTACAAGAAATTCATAGACCGACCTTTCCAGGTGAGATTTTTATCTTGGTTACCTATATAATTGTCTTAAATTTATTATTAGCACTATACACAAGTTAATAATTGACATTCTTAAAAATTCCTTTTTGATCCACGTGTATTAACTTCTCATTATCAAACGTATCGAAAAATATTTAGAACCGGAATCTTTCTCCACTTGAAAAGTCGTTCGCAATTTTCAGAGAATCATTAAATCATAACCTATGCCATACGTTTTCTGTAATAATTTATGTCAACTACTGAAGGAGATATCCATGAACTAGCATACATTCGCTAATGTAATCTCTTTGCTATTCTATCTTTTGCGTGGGAAAGTTGGAGGAAAACTAAGGCAATTTATGAGACAAGAATTAAACTAGCCATTTATGTTCAACACTATGAAAAGACTCATTAGGAATGTATTCTGCTGCAATGTGGTCGTTATTTTTCGCATAGATATCATAATCCAGCAATTTAAGCATTTTAATAACTGAAGCATCATTTAGAAATTGTAATCTGTCGTTGTTTTCAATTTCATGCGTAAATTAAATGGAAGGAAAACGATTATTTAACTTAGAGATAAAATTATCTATGGTGTCAGAATTTGTGTCAAAAATGGCAAATATTTCATCCACATACCTAAACCTTACTCTTGGAAAATACTCTTACTGATTCTTAGCCTCCAATTCAACTGATTCTTAGCCTCCACTCAAACCTGCTCATGAATAGATTAGCCAAAAATGGAGACAATGGTACAATGGATTACCCATTGTGATCCATTACCCGCTTTTCAAAAAAAGTTTTATAATTGAAAGATAATTTGTTTCTCAACGAATTGTGTAAGCTCTATATATTCACTCACAGTTTGTTGTCGAGACCATTTGCCTTCAGTAATTCCTTCAATGTAGCCTAAAGTATGTGGAATTGGAAAACTTGGGAACAACGAAGATACACGAAAGGAGACCAAAATTTCACCTTCATGCAATGATCTTTAATTTTGTTAATGAATTCTCAATATTATGTCTTTAAGCGTGCGAAAGCAAGACGTTCATGATCAGGATAAATTTTCGAACTCCCTTGTTAACCATTTTGCCAAATTAAAAGTCGGAGAACCTACAGCCAGCATCAATTGGGCGCACTTAGAGCTTGTGCCGGTTTAGAAATTTTTTCTAGAAAAATTGAAATTTCTTAATCTTTAATAGTTGAAATTCATAAAATATATTTTTTTTTTTTTTTAATTTAACTAAAAATCTTAACACTATATTTCTTTTTGAATCCCCTTGAATTTCATACAGTTGGTATTCCAACTTCAAAAACATGTTGTACTACTGCAATTCTTCTTAACACACTGCACAATTTAAACGTATTATGTTTAACAAATAAATATTTCAAAAAATTTTTTTTGTTTATTTATTATAACAATATATAAAAAAGTTATAAAATTTTACGCCGAATCTAAAAATAAAATAAAAAATAGGTTGCACTTTTAAAAAACATATGTTTTTTTTTTTTTTTTTTTTTTATTTTTCTCATGACTGATAATACTACTTAATAATTTTAAATGTTATAAAAAAAACAAAGAAAAAAAAAAATTACATTTTTTTGTAACCTCGAAACAACATGAAAATAATGAGCTTTACTCTATCGTTGACTCACCCTGTCTGTGACAATAAAAAGTATGGAACTGATTCGGAACGGAAGCTTACGTTATAGCGGTTCGAATACAATAAAAAATACGGTACGGATATGGAGACTGGATATGTAATGGAAACGGAAGGTTATAGTGTAATCAACTTTTATACTTCTCCAAGTTTCCATACCCATTTTAAGAAGAAAAAATAAACAAAAAAATGTTTTAAATAAATGTTTTTCAAAATATGAATTTTTCCTTAATCCTAAAACTCAAAACGCGGGGCTAAGGTATAAATAATTTCTTTTTCATTCTTTGAATAATTTTTGTAACGAGATATTTTTTCTTGTTTTAAAAGTTACAAGAGCCACAAAATTATTTAGTTTCAATCGTGTTCAATCCTACGGAAAGGGTGATAATAGCTCTGATAATAGATTATATAGTGTTCGAATACGCTGACACGTTTTAACAACATACAAAAATATGAACGTTAAAAAATTTCAATAAAAAAAAAAAAAAAAAAAAAAAAAAAAAAAAAAAAAAAAAAAAAAAAAAAAAAAAAGAATCAAAAATATATTGCGCTAGAAACGTTTCAACTTTAAGAAAAATTCAACTACACATTTTGCATGTTATTTTCTTTAATTTTTTAAATGAATTTTTACTTTATACGTTTTTACTAAACCATTTATATTTCGGTAGAAAATCATCTTTGTTTTATACAATGCGATTTTCTCAAAATGTCGACAAGAAAAAAAAGTCTTTTTTCTCTTGAAAAAAATCCGACACTACTGTAGAAATATTGAAAAAAGGATGAGCGTATTCGAGAAGCACAAGTCTATTTCAAAAAAATAATTTCGAATTTAAAATCACATTTAAAAGTCATTCTACTCACCATATAAAAAATAACCTTCTGACAACCTCTTCGAAGACCACACTGGCAGTAACCGCCATTAAAAAATATAAAGAAGAATACGCGGCCAAGCCATCGAATGACGTCTAGACTTGACTTCCGCCAAAAGTCATCAACGATTATTCCCGAGCCGTCTTTGACGCCTTTTTTTTTTTTTTTTTTTTTTATCTTTTGGTATTCCATCTAATACATTATTTTCTGTAACTACTACAATATTGTGAGATCAACTTGAAAAAAACCAAGTTTATCTGCTAAATTAATGAGTACAAATGTAAAAACAAGTATTATTTTTATTAATAAAAGTATTAATTAACTTCAAAATTCTTTGATCAACCAAGAGAACCTTTTTTGGTCAAACTCGAATTCAGTTGAAGATAACTTACTTGTTGTCTTTGTTTATGACAAATATAAAGAAATTGGGAGTCAAAAAGGATTCAATACTCCATACAAACGTGGTATAATTTACTCTGTTTTATTTTTGCATTGAAAATAGAATAAAGGTGTTTTAAAATAGGAATTTGATTCCTATCTTTTCTAGTTTGCCAGACCTCTCCACTATACGTTTGGAAAGTTGTTATTAAACTATATACTTTTTTGAATAACTATTTTACAAGGACAGGTGCATCAGGTAATAAGAAGTTATGCATAATAATTGAAAGTGATTTTATAACAGGATAATAAATAATAGAAGCCCTAACAAAACAAGGCATAGACAAGCCTTGCTAGAACTTTTCTAAGTATACACAAACAGCCAAACTAGGAAGTACTATTTACTATAATACACGAAAAAATATAAACATATATTAGCCTATATAGTCGTCCCACAGAAGAAGAAACCTCAAAAACATTGATACAGTGTCGGTCATTTTAATTCAAAGTTAAATTAAATCTCTTGATATTTTGCGTGTCGATTTTCGAAGGTCTTTCTGACTCTTACAAAGAATATCAGCTTCTCAATATCACTGGTCATCAATAAGATTTAACAATTTAATTAAAAACTACCCAAACAATAAATTGTAGATTTTTAAGTTTCGGGTCACCGTTATTTCCGCTGCTCTGTACGTAGACAACCAGGAATAAAAATAAATTATTCATTTGGGTATAGCGCAAATCTGGATGAAATAAACTCCATTTCTCCCCATAGCGCCAGCTACGGCCTGTTGACACGCGTTTTAAATACTTTATAAGTCTTATTAGGCTGCGATGAATAATAGAGAAAATAGACAGCGACACCTCTTTGTCAGGGAAAACAGGATTCGTTCGATTAAACACGGCTTTTAAATTTCAAAGACGATGTATTATTATACAGTATAAATAATGATTTTCAAAACGAACTGCTAAAATCCATTTAGAGTTATTAATTGTCTATGTATATTATTAAACAAGGTGCATTCCAGACAGATAAATCCCAAATATTTTAACTGGTCAGTATAGTGCGTCAACTTCCTAGAAACCCGCCCATGAGGTTTTTTTCGCAAAAACAAAATTTAAAAAAAAAAAAAAAAATTTTGTTAAAATTTTTTGGAAATTTTTTTGTTTTATTTACAGAATAATTTTTTGATAATATGGCAACATACCGTAGTAGATTAGATTTCACAAGAAAGAAAATCCAGGAAAAATCCAGTGGTTCTCAAAATGATTGAGCAAAACATTTTTTTTGGGAAATTTTTTTTTTTATATTCTTTCAACTGTGCCGTTATTTTGGACTTATTTGAAAAACGAATTAAATGAGAGAAAATAGTAGTTCTGATTACGAGATTACCACGCCACTAAATACTTCCTTAGTTTCTGGGACACCCTGTATTATACAGGGTGAGTCGTAAAGTTGAGCCATAATATTATTCATAATATGGCAACATTAGGTAGTAAATTAAATTTACATGAAAGAAAATCCAAAAAAGATAGTGATTTTCAAAACTTAACCAAAAAAAAAATTTTCATAAATTTTTAAAGTCAAATAACTTGGTCATTTTGTAGTTACTTGAAAAACGGTAAAAAGAAAATACGTTTCTTTTGTCGAGATCTACCAGCCCTGAAAATATTTGCACTTATTTAAGATTTATCCTGTATAGTACACATTATAGCAAATAAAAAATTATCTTTTTATCAAGACGAGGAAACAGAAAATACTGAAAATAGTAAAATTATAATATACTAAAAACAGTTCAGAAGAATACAAAAGCCGGTATTACCCAAAAGCCGTTTATATCAGTCTATAATTTCAAAAACCACAAAAAATTCGAACAAATGCCAAACTAACTTCCGAAAATCTAGAAATTTGAAACAATCAGAAGGACAAAAGACGAAATTAAAAACTCCAAATATATTAGTATATTTGAAAAACTCAAATTAAAAAAGATGTAAGATTACTTATTGATCTCCCCTGTAGATCTAGGCGCGAACATGGCCGCCACAATGCCATAAAAATTTTTGGATACGCACCCTATATCTCTGCATTATTTACTCTTAATCATATACCAGTCGGATAGCTCTGACAGCTGTAGCTTTAAACCTAAACAATTACATGAATCATATACAGTTTATATGATCTCGTCTTTTCACTGAGGATAATACCTCATTAATAGGTCGGATAGTCCTAGTAGCTTAAGCCTCTAAATCATCTGAAAAAAATAGAAGAAGTACATGTCTCACTTCACAGTGGTAAATGTCACAAACGTCACAACTTATAAATTTGTCAACTAAACAAGAAAGTGTCAGAAAGACGCGAATTGCTGAGTTAGTTCGTTTTTTGCAAAAACGATGAGGTTGTAAGATGATGGGCGATCAGTTTCGGAAAGTAGAACAATATTCGCCAAAATCGTCTCCGAGGGGGGCCCGGTCTCCCGTTGTTTCTCGTCAAGATTCGTCCGGAACCCTCAAAACGACCATCTTGCTAGGAAAAAACCCCTCCATCGTCCCTAGTGGACCCTTTTACCTTCTAAAGGAGCCGCCAGGTAATTGTGACCCATATTCTACTTTGCCGAGATGACGATTTATCGTTTTTAACTTACAGGAGAATCGGGGATTACTGGCGCTACGAACTTAATGGCCTACTATGGACTCGAACATTCTTACAGTAAATTTAGCGGAAAGAAGTTAAAAGAACAGCTTTCTTCGTTCCTTCCCACACTCCCAGGAGTAATAGGTATGTCAGTATTAAGACCCCCATTTTTTCTTCTCAATATTAAGGGGTCGTCCTATGCTGGACACACTGTGACCTGTAAGGCCTCTGGTGTTTGTCCTTTTTCTACGTCTACACCCACTCTCCTGCCGCCTGTACCCTGCACTAACCTGTGCAGGTTCTAGATAGGATGGGAGCATAGATCCTTTGATCCTAGCCTTCCCAAACCAAACCCTCGCAGTGATATAGTGTGTGCTTCACTGTTTCAGAATCTTTATTGCAGTATGCAGCAAAGATATTGTTGATACAGGTTGAGCTTGTTCAGGTAGCACTTAACAGCCATATGTCAGAATGGTCTAATGTGATTGGTCGGGCTTAACAGTTGCTTGCTAGGGCTAGACACAAGTAATGTATTTTGAAATTGGACTAAAATACAATTGTTTTAGATTCCCCTGGTCAGAGTGATAATAGTTCACTGAGAAGCGTTATAGAAAAACCACCTGTTGGAGGTAAAGATTTATTACCATTAAGTAGTGCACAACTAGAAGGATTCAGATTACATCCTGGTCCAGTAAGTACCTTTTTTTACACTTTATTATACAGGATGACAAAGAGAACGGTAGTTTGTATTGAAATGAAATTTGGCAAGCTTATTTATGTTAATTTAGAGCATTCTTTGAAAATGCTCTAAACTATGCTACATATGCTCACAAAATTTTCAATACAAACTGTTGTTCTCTGTGGAGCGTCCGCGTCATATGAGAGGCGCCACCCTGTATTATTGAAATCCTAATAAATTCTCTTTGTAGTTACCTGAACAGTACCGATACGCCAACGCCACACCGATAAAGAAGCACAAAAACAAACATAAAAAGCACAAACACAAAGAGGGCGGACCTCCATCGACAGAAACTCCGATAACGGACGCGGGCGGCGATACCCACGAGAAGAAGCACAAAAAACAAAAGAGGCACGACGAGGACAAAGAGAGGAAGAAGAGGAAAAAGGAGAAGAAAAGAAAGAAACAGAAACACAGTCCGGAGCACAGTGGGGGCGGGCTAACTCCCAGCCAACACTCGAGTTAAATTCAACAAGAAACTGTGTAAAAAATAAGTTATTAAGTGCAAGGGACTGAAAGTTACTTGAAAAAAAGTGAGGTGTCAAAGTGGGTTAAGCTTAATATTGATCCTAAACAGTAATATTATCGATATATGGTATGTCTTTACAAGAGGAAAATCTTTTTTATTATTAACTTCCTGGAAAAATGCATTCTCCATAAAAAAAAGTTCCTTGTTCTAAAATGGTTAATCCCGTTTATAATTCTTCAAATTTCCATATAATTTTAGAGAAAAATAAAAAAAATAACATAATACAGTTGGGAGTCCTAAAAATAAAAGCATTTCTGTGGTAATATAACTTCATTTTTATTGGATAGATGGTTTTTAACCAGTAGCCTATGACTTTAAACATCAAGCGATGTAAAACTATATCTGGCCATGTCATATTGCCATTAGATATCACTTAAATTAGAGATGTATTATTATTTATATAATTAAATTCACTTTATAAAGTTTTCGCAGCAGTATTTATAATATACAAAATTCAAATAATTAGTTTTTTGGCAAAAGGAAATAAACTGTCTGATGATTTGACATTTAATGTCAAAGGAAGCTAGATAAAATCAAGAAAAAATATGCTTTAAAACTAAATCTTAAATAACTAAAAAACGATTTATTTTAGGTATAGGAACATATAATCAAAAAGTAAAAAAAATCTTAAATAACTAAAAAACGATTTATTTTAGGTATAGGAACTTAATATAATCAAAAAGTAATAAATTGAAAAAACTTTTCACTCCTGAAATAAAAAAAGTGGGTTTCCATTTGAAAGAAATTAATTATGATAATTTTTTAATCTCTCAATTCCATGACAGCTACTGCCAATATTATATGACATAGAAACAATTTAATTTTTGAAATAGATAGCCACATGTCTTCTCTTTATGTCCCAGTGGCTGTGGTAATCACTAAATTTGACGTTTAGGCTATACAATTTTTTTTTACAGGGAGTTTTTTTTCCAAAGATTTTAAATATTTTTTTTCTCAAACGGTTAATGTTAAGTATAGAGTATTTGATATCAAAATTCATATAATTTTACAGAGAATTTAAGTATATAAAATAACGGTATCCATTTAAAATAAGAAAGTTGCTGTCAACTTTGGGTATTTCTGGAAGTGCTGCCGCCAAATTGAAAATATTTTTGATCAATAGATCTCATTGTGAAACAATGATGAACAAAAAAACATCCTATCTAGATATTGTAGTTCTCTAGAAACTTCTAAGGCGCGCTCAGGCTGGGACATCCTGTATAGCGTCAAAGTTATACTATAAATAAAAAACAGCAGGCAAGTCAAGCCAAAAAATGGTAAGGAAATTTGGGATAGTATAAAGGGGATTAATCATTTTAGAAGAAGCAAAAAATTTTATGAATAATGTATTTTTCTCACAAATTAATAAAATTTTTCATTTTCTTAAAGACAAGTTCGGGAACATACTTTCATACACCTCACCCTAGACAGGGTGGCACTTTTCATTGCACAAAGACTCTCTAAGAAAGTTTATTTGCAAAAATTTATACAGGGTGTGTCAAAAAGCTCACCTTAAACGGGAATATTTTTTGTCACAAAACTCGTTTTTTTTTTCATATTGAAAGAATTTTGTGATTTCCTCCAATGATAGTTGTTCTTTGATGTGTCAAAATTGTATTTTTGTTATTGGACATACTGAATTAATTCCATATAAATTTCTTTTAAAAAATCAGTTAACAATTTTCCCCTTTGTTGTCAATTTTTTGGTACACCCTGTATGATGAGGCCACCCTTGTATTTTAGAGTAACAAAACAGAAAAGAAACTAATTTTTAAGAGATCTCTGTAAAATTTACATCAATAAAATATTTGTAATATATTAAGTTCAAACAAAATACGTGTTTTATTTTATGATTTTATTTAGTTACACTTAATTATACTGAGTAACAAAAAAAAGGAAAACACATAGACCCACATCACAGATTATACACTTTGTTTTTTTTTATTGTTTTTCGTGTTAATCGGTGAAAACCCCTTATTCGATATTATTTTGAACAAATAAGTGGAGAAAAATACGTCAGAATTTGATATGTTGACATGCGAAACGGTCCTCGATGCATTGTTGGGATGCGTAACCAAGGTAGCAGAAGCGCAAACTGAACATTACTTACGAGCCGTCATTTTGAAATGTCTTTAAATTTTATTTACCGCTATAGTGAAAATTAATTGTTTGTAAAAAAAATGTTGTCCGAAAATGTTAAATTTTATGTTAATAAAATTCTTATAGTTATTTGCTTCATTCTAAGTCATTCAGGAAATAATCAAGCCGTATACCACTCAACCTATAAATTTAATTGATTAAACTACCCAAATAATTTTTTGCATGATTTTGCTTTTTAGAAAACAGTTTCATGCACAATAATTTTAAAATAAAAACCCTCGACCGCTTCGCGGTCTCTGGTTTTTATTAAATTATTGTGCCATTCAACTATTTTCCAAGCAAAATCACGCACAAAATATATTTGAATAGTTTAATCGATTAAATTTATAGGTCTCGTGATATAATATATGATTATACAACTCGATGTATATTTTTCCTATATAGAAGGCTGTGATTAATAAGTGATAATCATTTAAGTGATTATTGCAATTTGTAATAATCACTTAAATGATTTACTGTATTGTTGATTACTTTACTTTATTGTAATTGTCATTTTTTGAAATATTGATTCAGAAGTCATTTCTGTCAGTTCCACAAAATATCCCGTCAATTCTTATTACAAGATGGCAAAAGAAAGATTTGGTAAAATTTTTTAATAATTATTATAAAGAAAAAAATTATTATAATAAAAATGTTTCAGAGAAGGATATAATACTTTATTTCGTTGTATAATCTTTTGAATGAATACAACTCGATGTTTCGGGATAACCTAGTACTTTTGTCTGACACTCAATGCGATACCGGCAAAACTACTCCTTCTTCGGAGTCGGTAGTCGGTAGTGTTGCCGGGTAACGCATTTCGTGTCAGGTAAAAGTATTATTCGGTAATCCCGAAACATCTTGTGGTATTACATTCGATAACAATACTTGTTGGGGACCAGTAAAACTCAATAATTCGTTAAAAATTATGTATTAAACGTACTATTATTTAATTAACGTAAAAGGGTTAACAGGTTAACACGTTTCACTGACAATATGAGGAATCGCATCTTTTTTAGACTGAAAAACCTGTAAATAAGTGTTTATTTACTTCCCTTTTTTGTCACTCAGTATATACTAATTTCATTGTACACTACATAAAAAAAGGTTTTAAAAAATAACCTAAAATCTACATTTTTTACAACAAAATGACAACTTAAAAAAGCAATCCATTTTAAGTTGCCTAAAATAGGAATGTATAATTTTATTCACACTTGATTTTTCTTCACGAATTGTTTCTCATTTGTACCACTTTCCATGTATATTTCATTATCTATATACGATATTTCCATATCTGGCTCTTCCTTCTTTTGAATGTCTAACACTGCACTCTTGTTCGCGTGTCTTCCGCGGAAATGCGTCATCAGATGTTTCTTCATAGCCGACGTCGATATAAAGCCTTTTTTGCATTCCGGGCACGTGCTTGGTCTTTCACCCGTGTGTATCATTTCGTGGCCTCTTAATGTGCTGGCGTATGTAAAGGCTTTCGAGCAGAAACGACATTGATAGTTCTTTATACCTGATAATAAAAAGAAATGTTATTAAAGTAAATAGAAAATATTAAATTTAAATGTGTTTATTATTATATTTAATTTTATATTTCATATTTAAATGGCTCTATCAACTGTAAAATACCAGACAAAAAACATTAGGTGGCTTTCATAAAAAATTACAGTGGAAAAAACCATATGTAAAATAATAAATAATACCTTGAATATCTGTGAAACCGTTAAAAATGTTAAATTCTTTAAATACAAAAAATTTACATTTTTTAATTCTCAATCTAACAAAAAAAATAATATACAGGGTGTTGCATTTAAAAAATCGAAGAAAAATTATATTATGGTTTAGAAAGTTTGGAGTAAAATTTGGAACAGCCTGTATGATTTAGGATTACGATCTTTATAGCCATGTAAGTACAGACCAACTATAGTACATATTTAGTATAGTTTTTACTTCAGGACATTTCTTGTATTTTTAATATAATAATAATAATAGCTCCTGTATATAGCGTTTAACGCCTTGGGAGTAGCAAGGTTGGAGTAATTGTTTGGTATATGTTCAAGGAAGGTAATGTGGCTAGCACTACGCTTCAACCGCCTATTATTACCTCAGGATTGTGAGAATCCCAAGTACTTATTTAAGGCTGAGTCGACCTAGGTACCCAAACTATTTTTATTTCGTGAAAAATAGTCGGCTGATGAAATGCCGGCTGTAGGATTCGAACCCACAACCTTTAGATTGGTAGACGAGAGCTGTACTTCTACGCCACCAGGCACCATATTTTTAATAACTTTAAAAAAAGCTGAAAAATATATATTTTTTATATATTAATATCTCAGAAACTCTCAACACATATTTGATAATATCTTAGGATTATGTAAAGTGATCAGAAAAAAAAGCCAAAAATGCAATAATATACAGGGTGCTCCTTTAAAAAAATCCTCCTGTTCCACTCACACTTTTTTGAGCCACCCTGTAGAAGTTTAGAATTATATATTTTTCTGAAATACATCCTAGTACATACTTTAGGTCTGCGCTTAAACAAACAAGATTCTTAAGTTTTTTTAATTACAGGAGTTACACGACACAGGATGATGCCAGGAGGATGCCCGACGCACTGTTGCAGGTCCATGTATAAAGTTAAAATTTAATACAGTATATTAAGTTTTATTACCTAAATGAACAGCGAGATGCGTTTTTCGGTGTATCCATGTTTTGAAAGCCTTAGAACAGTAGTCGCACTTGTAAGGTCTCTCGTTTGTGTGTACTCTGATATGGTTATCCAATCTCTGTTTAATTTTAAAGGACTTTGAACAGTAGCTGCACTCAAATTCACCTAAAATATTGTTTTCAATGTTAATTTACACTAGAAGTATAACAATATATGAATGATGGCTGTACAACGTGTATAGTCTGTCCAATGACAAAATCCTTGACAGTAATAGATGGGTCTGTCATTTTAATTTCAAAGTAGTTTATTTTATTTTAAAAAGAAATAAGTTGATACATTTGGAACGCATGAGTGATTATTTCAAAATATTCCGAAAAAAGAGAAACATGACTGTCTCTGCAGTACTAAAAGTTATTATTTACTAGGGGATTCAATCCCGGACAATTTTATGTTGTCGGGATCCCGGGATTATTAACCCCGAATCTCGGGATCCCGGGATTTCAGTAATAATGTTACCAATGTTATTTTCAAAAAGAACATTTTATTAAAATTAACGTTAATTACTTAAAACAAAAACAAAGTCTTTGGAACACAAAAATAGGTAAATATTCTTCTTAAACAACATTAAACAAAAATTAAAAATCTCAAACAAAACAAAAAAGGAACTGGACTGATAATATTATTCCATATTTTTAAAAAAATAGCGCAAAAATATAATATTGTCTATTGTGTCATCTCCCATAGCAGAACGAAATTTTGTATCCATTTATTACGTATCCATTTCATTTTTTATTTTTGGGCTTCCAAGTTTTCAGTTTTTGTTACTGGTGGCACTTTCATTCGATTTGACATTTTTTGGTTAACGCTTCATCTAGCCTCTCCGAAAATGACACGTCATCATTTAAGGCCTGGTACCTGTTCTGAATAGTAGCAATTGGCAAATCTTCATCCGATTCCGAACTATCTGAAGAATCTAATATGATTTTACTTGTTATATCTAGTCGTTTTAAAAGGTTTGCTACTTCTTGTTTCAAAAGTTTTTTTATTATTCCGGGAATCACCGACGTATCGCTTGTCGGCGGCGCGCGGCGGGGGCGCTATCAGGAATTCAATTAAAAGAGAGTTTTTGCATATACAACCTTAAAAATAGCGTTTTACTATATTATATAAAATCCCGGGATCTGTTATTATTTTCCCGGGATTCCGGGATTGAAAAAATCCGATAAAAAACGTCGCGATCCCGGGATCCCGAAATCCCGGGACTGAATCCTATTATTTACCTATCGTGTATGATGTTATTTTACAGATACTCTACTTTTTGGTACCATATACGAGATGGTATACAAACTTTATTTGTGGCTAATACAATTCTCTGGGAAATTGTGTCTCTGGGCACCGAATATTGACTGCAAACTATGGTCTGGATCAACGCTTAATTTTCCCTCGAGTTTTCATCCACACAAGAAACACACGTAATAACAGTCCAAAATGCAAAATATTTATTATTTCTATTTGACATAATTTGACACAAAATTATAACCTATAATTTGGCTAGAGTTTGACAACTCTCAAAAATCGTAGGTCGAGTTCATACGCATCGGCGTCCGTTTGTCGTTCATCGCTCCGTCAAACCAATAATATTGAAATATGATCTGTCATTTTTTAAATAATCATCACGGATTTATATATAATATAAACACATCCATAGTTAACTTAAAAAAAAATTTAGTGAAATAAATGGATTGGTATGGACGTCATTTGCTTATTTTCTGACATCGTCTGTCGAAATCTTTTAGTTTTAACGGTATACTCTGTTTTTTCTCAGGTAAGATTTTTAAGGCAGACGACGCCCATACCAATCCATTTATTTTAGTAAAAAGTTTCTATTTTTTTAAGCTAACTATGGATGGGTTTATATGAAAGGTTCAGGGGAAAAAAACGATAATGTCATTTTACTAATTTTACCGGAGAGCACTGGACGGTTGGTGGTTATCAGGTTCTTTGCGTGTCACGCTTTTATCAAAGTTTAATAAAGATTTTTTCTTCAAATTATAGCCTATTTGTGTCAATTAATGTCAAATAACCAGTTCTTCAGTAAGATTCTGTAACTGCCCAAGGAAATTTCTTGCTAGTGACTCACACTTACTCGACTTTCTTATCAAAAATATTTAGTCCATTATACGACAATCATAATATAGGTACCAAAAATATAATAGAGTTTATTTGTTTCGACAAATGAAATTCTTGGTTATGGTCTGAATCGTTTTGTAAATAAAATTTAGAATGTAGGGACGGTG